>NW_028227269.1:41062500-41092500 GCF_978045245.1 Mus caroli | reverse complement strand
TTATTTCACAGAGTATTAAGGTTTCCATGCTCTCTTGGTATCCAATATGCTGATAAAAAAATTCCAGTTCCTTTTTAGAGTGAGAAGCTCTGACAGAATAAATGCCATATGTCTGTGACTAAATTTGGCTGTTGGTTTGCATAGAATTTTGCTTGATGATTGTTTTATTGTGATGCTTTCTATTACTTGTAGAAACTGTAGATTTAAAAAATAATGCCTCAGTGAGAGAAGACACACCTAACCCTGGAGAGACTTGAGGCCCCAGGAAGTGGGGAGGCTGGGTGGGATGGAAGGTGGGGGTGGGGACACCCTCTTGGAGAGAGGGGGAAGAGGTGTTGGAGGGTGGACATTGAGGGGGATAATGAATAGACTGAAAAAAATGATAAAGATGAAAAAGAAAAAAGAAAAAGAAAGAGAAAGAGAAAAAGAAAAAGAAAAAGAAAGAGAAAAGGAAAAGAAAAAGGAAAAGAAAGAGAAAAAGAAAAATGCATGCAGATTAGCCAGGGTGCATATATTTTTCTTTCATTCAGGAGGTAGCTTCTTCTTGAATTTCCTTTACATTTACTTAACTAAAAATTAATAGATCTTTGTAATAGTGTTGAGTAAAATGAATTCCATGTATGACCAGAGGTTTCTGCCTTCTCAGATTTGATTCACCTTGTTTCTTCATTACTGTATAAACAAAAGTCTTCCTAGTCAACATAGGTACTGTCTGCCTCACATTTTATTGTTTTATACATGTATTCTAAGGAAAAATTAGTGAGTTTCATATATATTGGGATGGTAAAAAGCCAAAATGTTCATTTTTTTTTTCAAAATTACATCAAACTTTGCTAGAAAATAGTTTGAAGGAATACAATAGAATATTAATTTTAAATATCTGTTTCTTAGTCAAGGCTTTATATTTTAATGCATGTTAGATTTGAGGTATAGAACAATGAATTAATTTCTTGAGAAACATACTGGAAGATGGATCTTGGGGATTCACTGCAAGGCTGTTATTTGTTCTTCTACCTGTAGTGCCTACTTTATGTCAGCCTTCTTTCTTTATATTTAAATATCAATAGTCTCTTTAACTATACTGTTTAAGATGGATGGTCCTATTGACCCTGCTAAATCTTCAAGAGCTCATGCACTGAACATAATTGAAGGAGCCATTTTGGAAAGTCATTCTCCAGCATATAGATGTATTTTCTGTGTCCGTCATTTATAGTTAGTTAGCCTTTGGCCAACTTTCTTGTTGAAGAAACATTGAATAATCCCATAAATGCTGGCATCATCCCATCCTCTTTTTATTATCCTCTTATTTCTACAGACATCAACTGCTTTTTACTCATATTTAGTGGGGTAGAAAAAGAAGTGTTTGAATTCTTTGTTTTGAACTCTCAAGAAAAGCTGACCTTTGGCCCAGACAAATTTCAGGATTTTTATAACAAATTCTTTTACATGGATATAAATGTAGAGGAAGGAATTGTAACTACCTTCATGGGACTTAATATTACTTGATAAAGAGAAACAACTGTGGTTCCTGTTAGGCTACAGGACTATTGGGATGGGGGATTCTAAGGAACTGGGGAATTCTGTTGAATCTTTCCTAGGGAAGGAAAATATTACAGTCCTGGTGCTACTGAAAGGCAAGCTTATTTCTTGGGAGCAAAGATAATGATAGCCAGGACAAAAATCTCTAAAAACTGATTCATATGTATAATTCTTGGCCTCAGTTAAAATTCTAAACTACATGTCAATGTTCCAAAAGGAGACTACTTGAAAAGGTCTCTCCTACCGGACAACCAGGAGTCTCAACTAACCTGGACCCCTGAGATTTCTCAGACACTGAGCCACCAACCAGGCAGCATACACTAGCTGGTCTGAAGCCACCCAACACATATACAGCAGAGGACTGCCTGGTCTGCTCTCTATGAGAGAAGACACGCCTAAACCTTGAAAGACTTGAGGCCCCAGGGAATGGGTGGTCTGGCAGGGTTTGGTGGTGGGTGTGGGTGTGGGTGTGGGGACATCCTCTTGGAGAAGGGGGAGGAGGACTAGGATGAGGAAATGTCAGAAGGCAGAACAGGACAGGGATAATGAGTAGACTGTAATAAAAGATTGAAAGAAAGAGAGAGAGAGAGGGAGAGGGAGAGGGAGAGCATACAAGCATGTGTTTATTTGGGGAGCTGTGCATATATGGAAATCAAAAGATGACTTAGGGGAAGCTGTTCTGTCCTTACACAATGCAGCTGCTAGTTATCCAAGGTCCTGTCAGACTTGGTGGCAGTCATTATGAAACAGTTTCCACCATCTTGTACAGGAGCTCCTTAATCAGGATGGAAGCTGAACATGGTTTCTGGAAGTCCCTAAACCTGATCCTATTGACTACCCTCAACTTCCTGCCCTGCCCCACCCCTGGCCAAAAAAAAAAAAAAATGTAAACAAGGCAATCTGGAAAAAGAGTTTGAGAACAGATCAGCTGCATAGAAGAAGGAGAAACCAAGTTACCTTGAAGATGTTTAGAGCAACTGAGTCACTTGGAAAGAATACTCAACATGTTAAACTGCTTGCAGGTTGTTTAGCATGTCCAGTCACCCACACGGGGGTAGGCTTTGGTGATACAGCAGGCTCTGAGTCATTTCTGCTCCTGTAAGTAATCCTTACTTATATTCTTGTAAAATATGTTGCCATCAGAACTTTGCTCTGTCACGGGCTCCCCACATAGGATAAGTACACTTGTATATTGAGTCTACCTAGGAAAAGTTTTGACTCACAACAGCAAGTACTGTACCTTTCTGAGCTATTTTGCCAACTATTTTAGTTAGGGTTTTATTGCTGTGAAGAGATACCATACCAAGGAAAACATTTAATTGAGTCTGGCTTACAGTTTCAGAGGTTCAATACATTATTATCATGGTGAGAGGCATGGCAATGTGCAAGCAGACATGGTGCTGAAGAAGGATCTGAGAGTTCTACATCTTGATCCAAAGGTAATCAGAAAGAGACTGTCTTCTAAAGGCAGCTAAGAGAAGGGTATGGATCACACTGGCTAGACTTAAGCATATATATATATATATATCCCATTCTTTTTTTTTAATTTATTTTTTTATTATGTATTTTCCTCGTTTACATTTTCAATGCTATCCCAAAAGTCCCCTATACCCACCCCCCAATCCCCTACCCACCCACTCCCCCTTTTTGGCCCTGGCATTCCCCTGTACTGGGGCATATAAAGTTTGCAAGTCCAATGGGCCTCTCTTTGCAGTGATGGCCGACTAGGCCATCTTTTGATACATAAGCAGCTAGAGACAAGAGGTCCGGGGTACTGGTTAGTTCATATTGTTGTTCCACCTATAGGGTTGCAGTTCCCTTTAGCTCCTTGGGTAATTTCTCTAACTCCTCCATTGGGGGCCGTGTGATCCATCCAATAGCTGACTGTGATCATCCATTTCTGTGTTTGCTAGGCCCAGGCATAGTCACACAAGAGACAGCTATATCTGGGTCCTTTCAGCAAAATCTTGCTAGTGTATACAATGATGTCAGCATTTGGAAGCTGATTATGAGATGGATCCCTGCATATGGCAATCACTAGATGGTCCATCCTTTCGTCACAGCTCCAAATTTTGTCTCTGTAACTCCTTCCATGGGTGTTTTGTTCCCATTTCTAAGAAGGGGCAAAGTGTCCACACTTTGGTCTTCCCTCTTCTTGAATTTCATACGTTTAGCAAATTGTATCTTATATCTTGTGTATCCTAAGTTTCTGGGCTAATATCCACTTATCAGTGAGTACATATTGTGCGAGTTCCTTTGTGATTGGGTTACCTCACTCAGGATGATGCCCTCCAGGTCCATCCAGTTGCCTAGGAATTTCATGAATTCAATTTTTAATAGCTGAGTAGTACTCCATTGTGTAAATGTACCACATTTTCTGTATCCATTCCTCTGATGAGGGGCATCTGGGTTCTTTCCAGCTTCTGGCTATTATAAATAAGGCTGCTATGAACATAGTGGAGCATGTGTCCTTCTTACCAGTTGGGACATATTCTGGATATATGCCCAGGAAAGGTATTGCTGGAACCTCCGGTAGCACTATGTCCAATTTTCTGAGGAACCGCCAGACTGATTTCCAGAGTGGTTGTACAAGCTTGCAATCCCACCAACAATAGAGGAGTGTTCCTCTTTCTCCACATCCTCGCCAGCATCTGCTGTCACCTGAATTTTTGATCTTAGCCATTCTGACTGGAGTGAAGTGGAATCTCAGGGTTGTTTTGATTTGCATTTCCATAATGATTAAGGATGTTGAACATTTTTTCAGGTGCTTCTCAGCCATTTGGTATTCCTCAGGTGAGAATTCTTTGTTCAGCTCTGAGCCCCATTTTTTAATGGGGTTATTTTATTTTCTGGAGTCCACTTTCTTGAGTTCTTTATATATATTGGATATTAGTCCCCTATCTGATTTGGGATAGGTAAAGATCCTTTCCCAATCTGTTGGTGGCCTTTTTGTCTTATTGATGGTGTCTTTTGCCTTGCAGAAGCTTTGCAATTTTATGAGGTCCCATTTATCTATTCTTGATCTTACAGCACAAGCCATTGCTGTTCTATTCAGGAATTTTTTCCCTGTACCCATATCTTCGAGGCTTTTCCCTACTTTCTCCTCTATAAGTTTCAGTGTCTCTGGTTTTATGTGGAGTTCCTTAGTCCACTTAGATTTGACCTTAGTACAAGGAGATAGAAATGGATCAATTCGCATTTATCTACATGATAACCGCCAGTTGTGCCAGCACCATTTGTTGAAAATGCTGTCTTTTTTCCACTGGATGGTTTTAGCTCCATTGTCAAAGATCAAGTGACCATAGGTGTGTGGGTTCATCTCTGGGTCTTCAATTTTGTTCCATTGGTCTACTTGTCTGTCACTATACCAATACCATGCAGTTTTTATCACAATTGCTCTGTAGTAAAGCTTTAGGTCCGACATGGTGATTCCACCAGAGGTTCTTTTATCCTGGAGAAGAGTTTTTGCTATCCTAGGTTTTTTGTTATTCCAGATGAATCTGCTGATTGCCCTTTCTAATTCGTTGAAAAATTGAGTTGGAATTTTGATGGGGATTGCATTGAATCTGTAGATTGCTTTTGGCAAGATAGCCATTTTTACAATGTTGATCCTGCCAATCCATGAGCATGGGAGATCTTTCCATCTTCTGAGATCTTCTTTAATTTCTTTCTTCAGAGACTTGAAGTTCTTATCATATAGATCTTTCACTTCCTTAGTTAGAGTCATGCCAAGGTATTTTATATTATTTGTGACTATTGAGAAGGGTGTTGTTTTCCTAATTTCTTTCTCAGCCTGTATGTCCTTTGTGTAGAGAAAGGCCATTGACTTGTTTGAGTTAATTTTATATCCAGCTACTTCACCGAAGCTGTTTATCAGGCTTAGGAGTTCTCTCATGGAATTTTTAGGGTCACTTATATATACTATCATATCATCTGCAAAAAGTGATATTTTGACTTCTTCCTTTCCAATTTGTATCCCCTTTATCTCCTTTTGTTGTCGAATTGCTCTGGCTAGGACTTCAAGTACAATGTTGAATAGGTAGGGCAAAAGTGGACAGCCTTGTCTAGTCCATGGTTTTAGTGGGATTGCTTCCAGCTTCTCACCATTTACTTTGATGTTGGCTACTGGTTTGCTGTAGATTGCTTTTATCATGTTTAAATATGGGCCTTGAATTCCTGACCTTTCCAACACTTTTATCATGAATGGGTGTTGGATTTTGTGAAATGCTTTCTCAGCATCTAACAGATGATCATGTGGTTTTTCTCTTTGAGTTTGTGTATATACTGGATTACATTGATAGATTTTTGTATATTGAACCATCCTTGTATCCCTGGGATGAAACCTACTTGGTCAGGATGGATGATTGTTTTGATGTATTCTTGGATTCGGTTAGAAAGAACTTTATTGAGGATTTTTGCATTGATATTCATAAGGGAAATTGGTCTGAATTTCTCTATCTTTGTTGGGTCTTTTTGAGGTTTAGGTATGATAGTAATTGTGGCTTCATAGAATGAGTTGTGTAGACTACCTTCCATTTATATTTTGTGGAATAGTTTGTGAGGAACTGGAATTAGGTCTTCTTTGAAGGTCTGATAGAACTCTGCACTGAACCCATCTGGTCCTGGGCTTTTTTTGGTTGGGAGACTATTAATGACTGCTTCTATTTCTTTAGGTGATATAGGACTGTTTAGATCATTAACCTGATCTTGATTTAGCTTTGGTACCTGGTATCTGTCTAGAAACGTGTCCATTTCATCCAGGTTTTCCAGTTTTGTTGTGTATAGCCTTTTGTAGAAGGATCTGATGGTGTTTTGTATTTCTTCAGGATCTGTTGTTATGTTTCCCTTTTCATTTCTGTTTTTGTTAATTAGGATGCTTTCCCTGTGCCCTCTAGTGAGTCTGGCTAAGGGTTTATCTATCTTGTTGATTTTCTCAAAGAACCGGCTCCTTGATTGGTTGATTCTTTGAATAGTTCTTCTTGTTTCCACTTGGTTGATTTCACCCCTGAGTTTGATTATTTCCAGCCTTCTACTCCTCTTGGGTGAATTTGCTTCCTTTTGTTCTAGAGCTTTTAGGTGTGTTGTCAAACTGCTAATGTGTGCTCTCTCTAGTTTCGTTTTGGAGGCACTCAGAGCTATGAATTTTCCTCTTAGGAATGCTTTCATTGTGTCCCTTAAGTTTGGGTATGTTGTGGCTTCATTTTCTTTAAACTCCAAAAATTCCTTAATTTCTTTCTTTATTCCTTCCTTGACCAAGCAATCATTGAGAAGAGTGTTGTTCAGTTTCCACGTGAATCTTGGCTTTCTATTATTTATTTTGTTATTGAAGATCAGCCTTAGTCCATGGTGATCTGATAGGATGCATAGGACAATTTCAATATTTTTGTATATATTGAGGCTTGTTTTGTGACCAATTATGTGGTCAATTTTGGAGAAGGTACCATGGGGTGCTGAGAAGAAGGTATATCCTTTTGTTTTAGGATAAAATGTTCTGTAGATATCTGTTAAGTCCATTTGTTTCATCACTTTAGTTAGTTTCACTGTGTCCCTGTTTAGTTTCTGTTTCCATGATCTGTCCATTGGTGAAAGTGGTGTGTTGAAGTCTCCCACTATTATTGTGTGAGGTGCAATGTGTGCTTTGAGCTTTACTAAAGTTTCATTAATGAATGTGGCTGCCCTTCTATTTGGAGCATATATATTCAGAATTGAGAGTTCCTCTTGGAGGATTTTACCTTTGATGAATATGAAGAGAGAGAGAGAGAGAGAGAGAAATTAAAGAGGGGATGTTTTTAGTTGAGAAAGCATTTCAAACAGTAGTTTTGTCAAAAGTATTGTGATAAGAGCAAAACCATAGAACACACTGCAGAAGGCCTAAATAAGTCAGTGAAAGATTTATGGAAGATAAAATTTAAGGAAGATATACATTGTATAAATTTTACTAGAATTAAAGTCTATTAAATTTTCTGTGAGGCAGAAGCAATGGCTCATTTGGGAAGGCATTGCTAGACAAGCCTGAGGCCCTGAGTTCAGATCCCTAGCATTGTATGAAATTCAGTATAGCAGTGTTTTTCCACAATCTCAGAAGGGAGACAAGGTATGTTGTGAACTGATACCAATGCTTTGTCTTATTTTATCTCCTAAAAGGGAAGTGTTTGCTCGCTGCAGGAAGGTTTAGAAGTGCTCAGCCATTGAGCTTGTCAAGGTATATTAGCTGACGTGTGTGTCTCTCATTGGTGAATCCAGAGAGCTCATTGGCCTTCTGGGAGCCAAGGTGATTTAACTAATTCACTACTAAGGTAGTCAGTTGGAGTGATGTTTTAGTGCACTCTGTGAAGATTATCTGTGTATTATTCAAATGGTTATTTCTATATCAGTAAAGAGTTTAGTACATGTCAGATGTCTTCCATATTGTTATTTTATCCTGTGTGTCAGGTTTTGTAAGCATTCTTCTATATCACCTTCTAATTGGTTAATAAAGAGCTGATCAGCCACTAATCTGGGCAGAAGAGAATAGCACAAGAATTCTGATCTGAGTCAGGGTTTCCAGTAGCAGGAGTGGGTTGGGGGAGATGAGAAGAAGAAACAGGAATGAAGAGAAGTGGTGACCGAGAGGCAGAAGTTTCAGAAGAACTCATGAGGAGAAGATTGCCAAGGGATTCACCATGAGGACACATATGGAACAGAGCAAACCAGGAAAGACAAACTGCAAAGGGGCCTGAGACTAGGATAAAAATAGCATAGAGGGTAAGAAAAACTCAGAACCTGCCCAGCTCAGGCTTACAGCATATTAATAAAAAATCAGGTCTCTCTGTCTCTTATTTTGGAGCTAGAATGTGATAAAGAGGGTGTAAAAACGCCCTGCAGTTAATTAGGAGCAAAGGGTCATAGCAAGACCCCCCAAAATCCTACTATGGAAATCTGCAGAGCTCATTGGCTTGCCAGTCTACTTCAGGGGTGACAATCCAACTCAGAAAATAAGGTAGACAGCCGGGTGTGGTGTCTACCTTAATCCCAGCACTCGGGAGGCAGAGGCAGGCAGATTTCTGAGTTCAAGGCCAGCCTGGTTTACAAAGTGAGTTCCAGGACAGCCAGGGCTACACAGAGAAACCCTGTCTCAAAAAAACAAAAACAAAAACATAAATAAATAAATAAATAAATAAATAAATAAATAAATAAATAAAATAACAAAAAATAAGGTAGAAAAGGTGAGGATGCTTCCCTGAATAAAGGGGATTTTCAAAAATCCAAAGACCAGAATTTCTAACACCCAGAAAAACTTAAACAAATTGGGCTGTGCACCTGTAATGTTAACACACTGGAAGAAGATGGACTATCAAGGGTAATCTGGCAAATTATAGTAGATAAATTGATAACCTCTGGATACAAAGAGAGATCCTGTCACAGTAAGTAAAATGTGATGTTATTAAAAAAGATACCTGTCTTTAATCTCTGGGCTCCACATCCACACAAATGGGAACATATATACAAACATGGTTAGATACCATACACACAAATGCATATGACAAAATGCCAAAAATGGGAGGTGTTAAGACAGCCGCTATTAAACTATGGTCTCTACAAGCATGTATGCAGACACATCTCCAAGTACATATGACTCTCACTAAAATGAACATGTGTATACACCATAGACACACAAATAATAAATAAGTAAATATTCTAAGATGAGATTTTTGTTAGGAATTCATTTTGTTAGCCAATTTACTCCAGAAACTTCCCCCACCACCACCCGTAAAGATGAACAGTTCAGACACTCCAAACTAACTGTAACCTTGACTTTAAAGTATCCAACAACAAAAACCAGTCTTCAATAGTATAGACATTCTCAGTAAAAAACAAATAAGCAAAACAAAACTAGTCCAATGGACACAGCCTTAACCCTATAAATAGTAACTTACAATTTCAAAGGTGCCCAGGATAAGAGGCAATGTTTAATACAGCTATTAGATGCTATGAAGCTAGAAAATGAGCACCCTTAGTGAGTTTCTAGACAAAACGTTTTATCTGCTCTGTTATGCAGAAATGGAGAGTACCATAAAGGAAAATGCTCCACCCTATAAAAGGAAGGCAGGACTCTAGATTCAATGACTACTTTATGTAATAAGGGACATTTCCTGTTTCAATAGTGAAGACCACAAGTCAGTGATAACAATCTTTGAAGAATTTTGCAACACTAGCATGACGGAGGAAAATTTTACTCTTCTTTCTAATACCTGCATTTCATTCTCTGCTCTAGTTTATAAGCCACAGCATTATTACTAAATAAACAGGTAGTAACAAATGCTAGGAGAAATTTCTAAAAGCCAAAGTAATTATTGAACTCAGACCCATTCTTAGAAATTGCCCTATAGATGGCTTAATGTGAAGGCATATCAGAGGCAGTCCTTATCTAGAAATCATAAAACATTCCTAGCTCCATAACTCAGTATGAAACTGACTATTACAGTTGATAATAACACACACACACACACACACACACACACACACACACACACCATATACACACATATACATATGTATGTTGGCTCCTTTTTTTGAAAATTAGTTTGATCTTAACAACTATCAAGAAGAAGCCCTTCAAAGAACTGTTACAAAAACAAAACATTTCCAGTACAGGGTAGACTTTCCCTGATGAATTAGATGACAATGCTGGACACATCTAGAAGCACCACAGTTAAGAATCTTGCTTTAATAGTACATATTTAGAGGGGGTACTCTATACTATACCCTGAGCAGTGAAGAAGGAAGTTTTTAAAATAGAACACATTATTTCTATAAGGGTGACTATAAACAGATACACCTTATAGAGGAAAATGGATACTCCATCAATCTATAATATGAGAGGTGCTTAGTTTAATCAATCTACTATAGCTTTAAAAATGTGTTAAAATATCATCCCCAAAAGAGGTCATATATTCTAAATGGCACAATATATTAATATGCCTCGATATTGTATATATTATCACCTGCGTGTTTTGCCCTGTTCTAGCTTGTTATAACGTGATCCGCACATGTTTCAGTATTCCCACATAACTGTTTAAAATTACCCCAGAAATATAAGCTCATGCACACATAATCTTCTCTTTTAGTGGATAACCTTCTTTAAAAAACAAATAAAAAACAAAAGAAAAGAAAAACCAAACTAAACAAAAAACGTCCCCAATACAGTATATCCTGGACTACAATTATCTTCCTTTTACTTCTCCCAGTGCCCTCCATCCTGTCCGTTCCATCACCCCTCTCCCCTAGAATCATCCCTTCTCTGTTTCACTCCTGAAAAGAGTAGTATTCTCAGGGATTTCAACCTAACAAGGCATAGCAATTTATGACAAGCCTAGGCACAAAGGTTCATATCAGAGTTGGGCAAGGAAACACAATAGAAGAAGAAAAGGGTTCAAAGACAGGTCAAGGGGTCAGAGACATGCTCATTCCCACTGTTAAGAGTTCCACTGAAACTCTAAGCTAACAACTATAACATATTTGCAGAGGACCTAGCACAAATGTCTGAAGGCTCTTTGATTTTTACGTTAATCTCCATGAGCCCCTATGAGCTCTACTTAGATAATTCTCTGGGCTTTGTTCACCTGGTATTCTTGACCCCTCTGGCTCCAATAATTCTTCTTCCCACTATAAAGGGCCAATGGATTCTCCAGTCTGGATTCTCTCTCTCTCTCTCTCTCTCTCTCTCTCTCTCTCTCTCTCTCTCTCTCTCTCTAACTATTGTTTGGAAGTGGTCCTCTGCATATGATTCCACCAACTGCTGGAGGAAGCCTCACTGAAGACCACTGCAATTGGCACAGATCTATGGAATAGCAGAAAATAGCAGAACACCATTAGGGATCATTTTATTGATTTTTTTTCCATCCTAGGTCTCTTCGCTATCAAAGCCTCTGGTTCTTGGTTATCCACACTGTTTCAGGCAAAGGCTGTATTTTGTGTTGTTGGCCTCAAATTACATCAATCATTAGTTAGTCATTACTACAAATTCTGTGCCTACTTCCTCAGACAAAGGTTGCAGGCAGTATATATTGTAGATTGAAGGTTCTGTGGCTGGATTGGTATCCCAATCCCACCACTTGAAATTAACTGTTTACAGTTGATGGCTCCATATCTTGTACCTCATATTAGATCAATCCTTGGTTATATTTTTTCCCAAATTCTGTGCCTCTTGATCCCATACATCTTATAGGCCAACAGCCCCATGGTCCCTAGAGGAGACAGCACTGCTAGGCACTGTAACATGCCCAGGATCTTAGGATTCCAAGATACCAGTAGATTGGTCACACAAGGATATAAGGGTTTCATAGGAAGCTAAACTGCCAAGAAATCTGACACATCGAGAATCTCAGGTTCACAGGATCCTGGGATCACAGGATCACAGAGAAAGTATGACTCTGAAGAGCCCTGAATCAAACAGCATTACAGGAAGGACAGGCTCCAATCATATATATTGAGAGCAGTAAGCACTTGAGATAATCAGATGGCAGGAGGCAATCATAAGAACAGAAGCAACAGAAACCAAGGTTACTTGGCATCATCAGAACCAAACTCTCCCATCATAGCAAGTTCTGGATACACCATGTCAGCAGAAAAGCAAGATAAGAATCTAAAGTCATTTCTAATAATGGTGGAGTACTTTAAGAAGGAAATAAATAACTCCTTTAGAGAAACACAGGAAAACACATCCAATCAAGTAAAGGAATAGAACAAAACCATCCAGGATATAAAAATGGAAGTAGAAACATTAAATAAATCACAAAGGGAGACCACTCTGAAAATAGAAAGCCTAGAAAAGAAGTCAGGAGCCAAGGATGCAACAGAATACAAGAGATAGAAGAGAGAATCTCAGGTGCAGAAGATAACATAGAAAACATTGACACAACTATCAAAGAAAATGTGAAATGCAAAAAGATCCTTACACAAAACATCCAGGAATTCCAGGACAAAATGAGAAGACCAAACCTAAGGATGATAGGTATAAAGGTATATACTAGAAGGAAGATTTTCAACTTAAAGGGCCAGAAAATATTTTCAACAAATTTATAGAAGAAAACTTCCCCAACTTAAAGAAAGAGATGCCCATGAACACACAAGAAGCCTAAAGAATTCCAAATAGTTCCACCTATAGGGTTGCAGACCCCTTCAGCTAACCAGTACCCCAGAGTTCCTATCTCTAGCTACATTTGTAGCAGAAGATGGCCTAGTCAGCCATCATTGGGAAGAGAGGCCCCTTGGTCTTGCAAACTTTATATGCCCCAGTACAGGGGAAACACCAGGGCTAAGAAGTGGTAGTGGCTGTGTAGGGAAGCAGGAGTTTGGGGAGGGTATAGGGCGCTTTTGGGATAGCATTAGAAATATAAATGAAGCAAATACCTAATAAAAAATTGGAAAAAAAAAGAATTCCAAATAGTTTGGACCAGAAAAGAAATTCCTTTCATCACATAATAATCAAAACACCTAATGCACAAAACAAATAATATTAAAAGCAGTAAGGGAAAAAGTAAAGTAACATATAAAGGCAAACCTATCAGAATTATACCTGGCTTTTCCCCAGAAACTACAAAAGCCAGAAGATCCTGGGCAGATGTCATGCAGACCCTAAGAAAACACAAATGCCATCCCATGCTACTATACCCAGCAAAACTATCAATTACCATAGATGGAGAAATAAAGGTATTCCATGACAAAACCAAATTTACATAATATCATTCCACAAATCTAGCCCTTTAAAGGATAATAAAAGGAAAACTTCAACACTATGAGGGAAACTAAGCTCAAGAAAAATCAAGAAAGTAATCTTTCAATAACCTAAAGAAGATAGCCCATGAACAGAATTCCAACTCTAACAATAAAAATAATAGGAAGCAACAATGACTTTGCCTTAATATCTCTTAATATCAGCAGACTCAATTCCCCAGTAAAAAGACATAGACTAACAAAGTGGTTACATAAACAGGACCCAACTTTTTGCTGCATACAGGAAACCCACCTAAGAGACAAAGACAGACACTATCCTAGAGTAAAAGGCTGGAAAACAATTTGCCAAGCAAATGGTCCTAAGACACAAGGTGGAGTAGTCATTTGAATATTGAGTAAAATTGACTTTCAAACTTGAAGTTATCAAAAAGCATAAAGAGGGACATTTCTTACTCATCAAAGGTAAAATTTACCAAGATGAACTCTCAGTTCTGAATATCTATGCTCCAAATGCAAGAGAAGCCACATTCATTAAAGAAACTATAGAAAATATCAAAGCACACATTGCACCTCATACAATGATAGTGGTGACTTCAACACCATACTCCCATCAATGAACAGACCCTGGAAACAGAAACTAAACAGAGATATGTGGAAACTAACAGAAGTTATGAAACAAATGGATTTAATAGATAGCTACAGAACATTTTATCCTAAAACAAAACCTTCTTCTCAGCACCTCATGATACCTTCACCAAAACTGACCATATACTCGATAAATAAACAGGTCTCAGCAGATACAAAAATATTGAAATAATCCCATGCACCCTATCAGAATCAAATTCACATAAGAGGAGTAGACACCAGGAAATAATCAAAATCAGGACTGAAATCAAACAAGTAGAAAAAAAAAAAAAAAAGAACTATACAAAGAATCAACCTAGCCAGGAGCTTGTTCTTTGAGAAAATCAACAAGCTAGATAAACCCCTAACCAGACTAAGTAGAGGGCACAGGGACAGTATGCTAATTAACAGAATCAGAAGTGAAAGGGAGATACAACAGAATCTGAGGAAATAAAAAAAAAATCATTAGATCCTACTACAAAAGACTATACTCAACAAAACTGGCAAACTTGGATGAAATGGACAATTTTCTAGACAGATACCATGTACCAATGTTAAATCAGTATCAGATTAATGATCTAAACAGTCCCATTTACCTTAAAGAAATAGAAACAGTCATTAATAGTCTCCCAACCAAAAAAAAAAAAAAAAAAAAAAAAAAAAAAAAAAAAAGCCCAGGACCATATGGGTTTAGTTCAGATTTCTATCAGACATTCAAAAAAGACATAATTCCGATGCTCCTCAAACTATTTCACAAAATAGAAGCAGAAGGTACTTTACCTCTACCCAACTACTTCTATGAAGCCACAATTACTCTGATAACTAAACCACACAAAGACCCAACAAAGAAAGAGAACTTCAGACCAATTACCCTTATGAATATCAATGCAAAAATGCTCAATAAAATTCTAGCAAACTGAATCCAAGAACACATCAAAACAATCAGCCATCATGATCAAGTAGGCCTCATCCCAGGGATGCAAGGATGGTTAAATATACGGAAATCCATCAACATATAAACAAACTCAAAGACAGAAACCACATGATCATCTCATTAGATGCTGAGAAAGCATTTGACAAAGTGCAACACCCCATACCCCATCATGATAAAAGTCTTGGAAAGATCAGGAATGAATCCAAGGCCCATACCTAAACATAATTAAAGCAATATACAGCAAACCAGTAGCCAACAACAAACTAAATGGTGAGAAACTGGAAGCAATCCTGCTAAAATCATGGACTAGACAAGGCTGCCTACTCTCTCCCTACCTATTTAATATAATACTTGAAGACATAGCCAGAGCAATTAGACATGAAAAGGAGAGCAAGGGGATAAAAATTGGAAAGGAAGAAGCCAAAATATCACTATTTGCAGATGATATGATAGTATATATTAGTGACCCTAAAAATTCCAACAAAGAACTCCTAAACTGATAAACAGCTACAATGAAGTAGCTGAATATAAAATTAACTCAAACAAATCAGTGGCCTTTCTCTACACAAAGGATAAACAGGCTGACAAAGAAATTAGGGAAATAACACCCTTCAAAGCAGTCACAAATAATATAAAATACATTGGTGTGACTCTAACTAAGGAAGTGAAAGATCTGTATGACAATAATTTAAAGTCTCTGAAGAAAGAAAACAATTAAGATCTCAGAAGATGGAAAGATCTCCCATGCTCATGGATTGGCTGAATTAATACAGTCAAAATGGCTATCTTGCCAAAAGCAATCTAAAGATTCAATGCAATTCCCATCAAAATTCCAACGCAATTCTTCACAGAGTTAGAAAGGGCAATTTGCAAATTCATCTGGAATAATAAAAATCCTAGGACAGCAAAAACTATTCTCAACAATAAAATAACCTCTGGTGGGAACACAATCCCCAACCTCAAGATGTACTACAGAGCAATTGTGATAAAACTGTATGATACTGGTGCAATGACAGACAGGTTGATCAATAGAACAGAATTGAAGACCCAGAAAGAACTCATACACTTATGGTCACTTGATCTTTGACAAGGGAGCTAAAACCATCCAGTAGAAAGAAGACTGCATCTTCAACAAATTATTCTGGATGAACTGGCAGTTAGCATGTAGAAGAATGCAAACTGATCCATTCTTATCACCTTGCACAAAGCTCAAGTTTAAGTGGATCAAAGAACTCCACATAAAACTAGAGACACTGAAATTTATAGAGGAGAAAGTGGGGAAGAGCCTCGAAGAGTGGGCACAGGGGAAAGATTCCTGAACAGAACACCAATGACTTGTTCTGTAAGATCAAGAATCAACAAACGGGATCTCATAAATTTGCAAAGTTTCTGTAAGGCAAAGGACACTGTCAATAAGACCAAAAGGTAACCAACAGATTAGGAAAAGATCTTTACCAATCCTAAATCCGATAAGGGGATAATATCAAATATGTATAAACAACTTGAGAAGTTGGTCTCCAGAAAACTAAATAACCCTATTTTTAAAAATGGGGTACAAAACTAAACAAAGAATTATTTTTTTCATCATTATAAGTACCTTTAATTTTTATGGAAAAACTTCATTGAACAGAGAATTTAACAGTGCCACATTCTCTCCTCCTTCACTGGATGACTGTGTAATGAAATTCTATTTATCAATCTGTTGAGTTTTCTTTTTTTTTTTCATGTTTTTAATTGGGTATTTATTTCAATTACATTTCCAATGCTATCCCAAAATTCGCCCACAGGCTCCCCACCCACTCCCCTACCCACCCACTCCCAATTGTTGGCCCTGGCGTTCCCCTGTACTGAGGCATATAAAGTTTGCACAACCAATGGGCCTCTCTTTCCACTTATGGCCAACTAGGCCATCTTCTAATTCATATGCAGCTAGAGGCACGAGCTCTGGGGGGAGGGGAATGTTGGTTATTTCATATTGTTGTTCCACCTATAGGATTGCAGATCCCTTTAGCTCCTTGGGTTCTTTCCCTAGCTCTTCCATTGGGGGCCATGTGATCCATACAATAGATGACTGTGAGCATCCACTTCTGTGTTTGGCAGGCCCCACCATAGTCTCACAAGAGACAGCCATATCTGGGTCCCTTTAGCAAAATATTGCTAGTGTATGAAATGGTGTCAGCGTTTGGAAGCTGATTATGGGATGGATACCTGGATATGGCAGTTTCTAGATGGTCCATCTTTTCCTCTCAGCTCCAAACTTTGTCTCTGTAACTCTTTCCATGGGTATTTTGTTCCCAATTCTAAGAAGGGGCAAAGTGTCCACACTTTGGTCTTCGTTCTTCTTGAGTCTCATGCGTTTAGCAAATTGTATCTTATATCTTGGGTATTCTATATTTCTGGGCTAATATCCACTGATAAGTGAGTACATATTGTGCGAGTTCTTTTGTGATTGGGTTACCTCACTCAGGATGATGCCCTCCAGGTCCATCCATTTGCCTAGGAATTTCATAAATTTATTCTTTTTAATAGCTGAGTAGTACTCCATTGTGTAAATGTACCACATTTTCTGTATCCATTCCTCTGTTGAGAGGCATCTGGGTTCTTTCCAGCTTCTGCTATAATAAATAAGGCTGCTATGAACATAGGGGAGCATGTGTCCTTCTTACAGGTTGGAACATCTTCTGGATATATGCCCAGGAGAGGGATTGCAGGATCCTCCAGTAGTACTATATCGAGTTTTCTGAGGAACCGCCAGACTGATTTCCAGAGTGGTTGTACAAGCTTGCAAACCCACCAACAATGGAAGAGTGTTCCTCTTTCTCCACATCATAGCCAACATCTGCTGTCACCTGAATTTTTGATCTTAACAATTCTGACTGGTGTGAGGTGGAATCTCAGGGTTGTTTTGATTTGCATTTCCTGGATGATTAAGGATGTTGAACATTTTTTCAGGTGCTTCTCTGCCATTCGGTATTCCTCAGGTGAGAATTCTTTGTTTAGCTCTGAGCCCCATTTTTTAATGGGGTTATTTGATTTTCTGGAGTCCACCTTCTTGAGTTCTTTATATATATTGGATATTAGTCCCCTATCTGATTTAGGATAGGTAAAGATCCTTTCCCAATCTGTTGGTGGCCTTTTTGTCTTATTGACGGTGTCTTTTGCCTTGCAGAAGCTTTGCAGTGTCAAGAGGTCCCATTTGTCAATTCTCAGTCTTACAGCACAAGCCATTGCTGTTCTATTCAGGAATTTTTCCCCTGTACCAATATCTTCGAGGCTTTTCCCTACTTTCTCCTCTATAAGTTTCAGTGTCTCTGGTTTTATGTGAAGTTCCTTAATCCACTTAGATTTGACCTTAGTACAAGGAGATAGGGATGGATCAATTCGCATTTTTCTACATGACAACCACCAGTTGTGCCAGCACCATTTGTTGAAAATGCTGTCTTTTTTCTCCTGGATGGTTTTTGCTCCCTTGTCAAAGATCAAGTGACCATAGGTGTGTGGGTTCATTTCTGGGTCTTCAATTCTATTCCATTGATGTACTTGTCTGTCACTATACCAGTACCGTGCAGTTTTTATCACAATTGCTCTGTATTAAAACTTTAGGTCAGGCATGGTGATTCCACCAGAGGTTCTTTTATCCTTGAGAAAAGTTTTTGCTATCCTAGGTTTTTTGTTATTCCAGATGAATCTGCCGATTGCCCTTTCTAATTTGTTGAAGAATTGAGTTGGAATTTTGATGGGAATTGCATTGAATCTGTAGATTGCTTTTGGATTCATGGAACAATTTCAATATTTTTGTATATGTTGAGGCTTGTTTTGTGACCAGTTATGTGGTCAGTTTTGGAGAAGGTACCATGAGGTGCTGAGAAAAAGGTATATCCTTTTGTTTTAGGATAAAATGTTCTGTAGATATCTGTTAGAGCCATTTGTTTCATAACTTCTGTTAGTTTCACTGTGCCCCTGTTTAGTTTCTTTTTCCATGATCTGTCCATTGGTGAAAGTGTTGTGTTGAAGTCCCCCCACTATTATTGTGTGAGGTGCAATGTGTGCTTTGAGCTTTACTAAAGTTCCTTTAATAATATTCAGAATTGAGAATTCCTCTTGGAAGATTTTACCTTTGATGAGTATGAAGTGCCCCTCCTTGTCTTTTTTGATGTCTGTGGGTTGGATGTCGATTTTATTAGATATTAGAATGTATACACCAGCTTGTTTCTTCAGACCTTTTGCTTGGAAAATTGTTTTCAAGCCTTTCATTCTGAGGTAATGTCTATCTTTATCCCTGAGATGGGTTTCCTGTAAGGAGCAAAATGTTGGGTCCTGTTTGTGTAGCCAGTCTGTTGGTCTATGTCTTTTTATTGGGGAGTTGAGTCCATTGATATTAAGAGACATTAAGGAAAAGTAATCCTTGTTTCCTATTATTTATGTTGTTAGAGTTGTTATTCTGTTCTTGTGGCTGTCTTCTTTTAGGTTTGTTGAATGATTACCTTTTTGCTTTTTCTAGGACGTGGCTTCCATCCTTGGTTTTTTTTTTTTTTTTTTCTGTTATTATCCTTTATAGGGCTGGATTCGTGGAAAGATAACGTGTGAATTTGGTTCTGTTGCGGAATACTTTTTTTTCTCCATCTAAGGTAATTGAAAGTTTGGCTGGTTATAGTATCCTGGCTTGGCATTTGTGTTCTCTTAGTGTCTGTATAACATCTGTCCAAGCTCTTCTTGCTTCCATAGTCTCTGGTGAAAAATCTGGTGTAATTCTGATAGGCTTGCCTTTATATGTTACTTGACTCTTTTCCCTTACTGCTTTTAATATTCTATCTTTATTTAGTGCATTTGTTGTTCTGATTATTATGTTTTGGGAGGAATTTCTTTTCTGGTCCAGTCTATTTGGAGTTCTGTAGGCTTCTTGTATGTTCATGGGCTTCTCTTTCTTTAGGTTTGGGAAGTTTTCTTCTATAATTTTGTTGAAGATATTTGCTGGCCCTTTGAGTTGAAATCTTCATTCTCATCTACTCCTATTATCCTTAGTAGGTTTGGTCTTCTCATTGTGTCCTGGATTACCTGGATGTTTTGAGTTAGGATTTTTTTGCATTTTGTATTTTCTTTGATTGTTGTGCAGATGTTCTCTATGGAATCTTCTGCACCTGAGATTCTCTCTTCCATCTCTTGTATTCTGTTGCTGATGCTCACATCTATGTTCCAGATATCTTTCCTAGGGTTTCTATCTCTAGCATTGCCTTACTTTAGGTTTTCTTTATTGTGTCTACTCCCCTTTTTAGGTCTTGGATGGTTTTATTCAATTCCATCACCTGTTTGGTTATGTTTTCCTGCAATTCTTTAAGGGATTTTTGTGTTTCCTCTTTAAGATCTTCTACCTGTTTAGCAGTGTTCTCCTGTATTTCTTTCAGTGAGTTATTAAAGTCCTTCTTGATGTCCTCTACCATCATCATGAGATATGCTTTTAAATCTGAGTCTAGCTTTTCGGGTGTGTTGGGGCGCCCTGGACTGGGCGATGTCGGAATATTGGGTTCTGATGATGGTGAGTGGTCTTGGTTTCTCTTACTAAGATTCTTATGTTTACCTTTAACCATCTGGTAATCTCTTGAGTTAGTTGATTTAGTTGTCTCTGGTTAGAGCTTGTTCCTCTGGTGATTCTGTTAGCCTCTGTCAGCAGACCTGGGAGACTAGCTCTCTCCTCTGAGTTTCAGTGGTCAGAGCGCTCTCTGCAGGCAAGCTCTCCTCTTACAGGGAAGGTGACAGATATCTGGCGTTTGGACCTCTCTCCTGGCCGAAGATGAAGGCCCAAAACAGGACCTGTCCTGAAGCTGACTTGCTTTGGCCTGTCCCAGAAGCTGTTAGCTTCTGTATTCCACACTCTCACCTGTGCAGAATACTCTCGGAGGAGTCCTGGAACCAAGATGTCTGCTGCAGATGCTCAGGCAAAGTGCTCCCGTGAGGGGCAGACACCTATCCTCTGGCCAGGAAAATGGCCAGATGTCTGGGGCCCGAAAAGGTTGCTGCCTCAGAAGCTCTGTGGCTCCTGCCTGCCCCAGAAGCTGTTAGCTTCTGTATTCCACACTCTCACCTCTGCAGAATACTCTCGGAGGAGTCCCGGAACCAATATGTCTGCTGCAGATGCTCAGGCAAAGTGCTCCCGTGAGGGGCAGACACCTATCCTCTGGCCAGGAAAATGGCCAGATGTCTGGGGCCCGAAAAGGTTGCTGCCTCAGAAGCTCTGTGGCTCCTGCCTGCCCCAGAAGCTGTTAGCTTCTGTATTCCACACTCTCACCTCTGCAGAATACTCTGGGCGGAGTCCTGGAACCAAGATGTCTGCTGCAGATGCTCAGGCAAAGTGCAACAAAGAATTCTTAACTGAGGAATACGAAATGGCTGAGAAGCACCTAAAAAAATGATCAACATCCTTAATCATCCGGGAAATGCAAATCAAATCAAACCTGAGATTCCAGTCATAATGGCTATGATCAAAAACTCAGGTGAGAGCAGATGCTGGAGAGGATATGGAGAAAGAGGAAAACTACTCCAGTGCTGGTGGGAATGAAAGCTAATACAACCAGTCTGGAAACCAGTTTCAAGGTTCCTCAGAAAATTAGACATAGTTTTACCAGAAGTTCCAGCAATACCCCTCCTAGGCATATACCCAGAAGATATTCCAACAAGTAATAAGGACACATGCTCCACTGTGTTAATAGCAGTCTTATTTATAATAGCCAGAAGCTGGAAAGAATCCATATGTACCTCAACAAAGTATGGATACAGAAAATGTGGTACATTTACACAATGGAGTATTACTCAGCTATTAAAAACAATGAATTTTTGAAATTGATGGATCTGGAGGATATCATCTTTAGTGAAGTAACCCAGTCACAAAAGAACACAGGATATGCACCCACTGATAAGTGGATATTAGCCCAGAAGATCAGAATCCTCTTTAGAATGGAGAACAAAATACCCATGGAATGAGTTACAGAGACAAAGTTTGGAGCAAAGCCTGAAGAAATGAGCATCCCGAGACTGCCCCACTTGGGGATCTAGCCCATAAACATTCACCAAACCCAGACTCAAGGCAGATGCCAACAAGAGTCTGCTGATAGGAGCATGATATAGCTGTCTCCTGGGAGGCTCTGACAGTGCCTGGCAAATACAGAAGTGGATGCTCATAGTCATCCATTGGACGAAGCAGAAAGTCCCCAATGAAGGAGGTGGAGAAAGGACACAGGGAGCTGAAGGGGTCTGAAGACCCATAGGAAGAATATCAATATGAACTAACCAGTACCCCCAGAGCTCCTTGTAACTATACCACGGGTCAAAGAAAACGCATGGTGGAACTTGTGTCTCTAGCTGTACATGTAGCAGAGGATGGCCTAGTCAGTCATCAATGGGAGGGGATGCCCTCGGTCCTGTGAAGGCTCTATGCCCCAGTATAGGGGAATGCCATGACCAGGAATGGGAGTGGGTCGTTGGGGAGCAAGAGGAGGGGCGAGGGGATAGGGGTAGGGGATAGGGGATTTTTGGAGGAGAAACTAGGAAATGGGATAACATTTGAAATATAAATAAAGAAAATGTCTAATAAAAAAGGAAAAATAGAAAACACTTCAGTACATAAACTATTATTAAAAACTGCTAAATTTTGTCATACAACCAGAACCTCAGAAGATGTAGAAAATAGCATAGTAATTAGCTTGCAATATCATGTATTCTCTAAAATGTAAGTTATAGGCTGATCTTGTTGGGAAAGAGGAAATGAAAGACTCTGGAAAAAGAAAAGCTGAAAAGTCATTGGGTGCATAATTTGATGCAAATAAAACAATGGTACTTTTGCTATTGTTTTTACCAAAATACATAATTGCATAGACAATTTATGAGGATAGGTCATACAAAAAAATGGAGCGATTTAAGGAACATACATCCTGAGTGAGGTAACCTAATCACAAAAGAACTCAAATGATATGTACTCACTGATAAGAAACTATTTAAACAACACATTTAATGTGAACTTAGATTCTAAAAGGTGTTAATAGAACAAAGGGGAAAGTATGAGTGCTTCTAGAAGAGAGCTATTGAAAAACTTGCAGATCATGATAAAGGTTTTGTTTTGGTAGTGGGAAAATAGAATAATGTATATTAAATCTTTCATTGTGGAAAACTTTTATTTTTACAAGAATTGAGATAATGCTTTGAAGAACAGATCTTTGTTATACAACATTAATTTAGTAAAAATTAGAAATCTTGATTGATATAGTATGAAAAGTTGAAAATTTTAGAGCTAGAAATCAATACATGGTGATGCCTAAACAAAAAGAGTGCAGATGTGGTCATTTCTAAGCATCACATCCCATCAAGAGTAAAATACCAAGCAGAAATTTTCAATAGTAAGAATAAGGAATTAAGTACAGTTTAATTTCATTTAAGAAATTAAATGATAGAAACAATAAGTCATCAAAAAATGGATATGAAGAAATTGAGTTGTGAAGGCTCTATATTTACACAAGTTTTTAGGAGTGAAGACTAGATTAATTTTCATAATGCAAGACCTCATGTATTACCCAGATATTCTGCTTCATAAGAAATGAAGGTTATGTGATATCTAATATTTAATTATAGAAGAAAGAAAAGATGAGGAAAACGGGCAAATTTCTAAATTCCTTGAAGTTGTGGAGCTGTGTCACTACATGTGTACTCTCTAGCAATACCTGCAGAGTTGTGAGTATTAATTAAAAAGGAAGTGAATATAGCCTACTAAGTTAGAAATAAGTAATTTGATATTCCAATATTAGAAGATGCTCATAAGGAAATCATTTATAACTCGTTAGTCAAGTGAGTTACAATTAACATAGCCTCCCAGGTTGACCTATCTCCACTAAAGAAAGTTACTCCAATGGAAAATTGTCTGAATCTTCACAGAAGACTTGTAATGGTAATTTTAATATAAATGTATTCAATAAATGAATACTCTCCCCCCCCCCACGTGTGTATGTGTGCGTGTTCTGCTTGAGACATCTTTTTCTTACTATTCTAAAAACTATCTGGATAGCTCATCTCTTGCAATCAAAAGCCCAGCTTTTTATTTATTTATCAATTCAGTCACTATACCAGTTTCCCTCTTGATTATCCCATGAATCAGTATATCATTACCACAGCTCCTTGATTCTTAGAGACAGCAATGACATATTTTTCTTAACATTACAAAAGAATTCAGAGATCTGCCTTCCTCTGGTTAAACTGGTTGGGTGAGACTTTATGCTGAAATTACCATTGCTATCAAGCCTGAGCCTAGACCTAAATTTCTTCTGTCCCAGACTGACCCTGAACTCAGGAATCTGCTTGTCCTTGTATCTACCTGTCCTTGCATCTTTCTGACAAGCTGGTTTGTATTGGAGTTCCCTCTGTTTTCTAGCTCCTTGAAGCCCCTTATGCAATTTATATTGCATTTTTATATTTTGCATAGTTAAAAGAGCAGGTTTTTTAACTCATATTTTCATCATTCTTTCACACAGCCTTGAGGGTTGTCTTGGAAGTCAATGCATTCTACCATTTCACTCAGGCATTAATCACATCCTTACCTACCAGACTCGTGAGTTTCTTCATTTATACTTGCATTTAGGGCCTTTCAAGCTCCAGCTAAATTCTCATGTTGTCTCCTCCCCTTTTTTTTTCTTATGGCCCAATTTGTTATATTCTTTTCTGTTTCCCTTCCCTGGCTGGTGGAAGTCCTCTCCTATGTTCTTTTCTGCCCAGCCATTGGATGAACAGCTTCTATTGACAATGCAGAGAAGAAATTGTAACTATTGTTTACACAGACTTCAGACAGGACATAATTCTTGACATAATTCTTGACATATTACAATGCCATGTCTGCATTGAAACAAGATATCTGCAGAGAAATCAGCCTTTGAATAACACAAGTATAAACTTTACACAAAACGTCACAACATTATGCCTACAGATTCTTTTAACAGAGGGTAAAGGAAAATAATGGAGAAAATGTATATGATATAAGAGGAGTTGGCATGTGAAAGTTAGAGTGAATATGATCAAAATACATTGAATGCATGAGCAAAATTCTCAAAGACTAAAAAAAAATCATTATATAAAAAGAATGAAGATTAAAATTTCTTGAAAGTTGATCAAATGCTTATTCAACTTAGTTATGTAACTATAAACCTAAAGCATATTAAAAGGCAATAACTATTTTTAAAGATTCAGAGAATCTAAGATAGGACCCCAATACATGCCAACCATGCAATCACTGAGCTTCATGTCTTGTTCAGTTAAAAACTAGTAAATGAAACTAAAAGGACTGTATGTTTGCTAGTCACACCTTAATATTTAGTGTTTTTTCAAATATGTGATGTAATAAGAGCCCTTTCATTTCTCTAATTAATCAAAACTTAAAAATTCACTTGTAACAGATTTTATTTTGTGACATGGCTGCAACAAAAGGAGTGTTTGGAAAATTTAGTGGCATAAAATTAATTTCCATTGATATGATTCTCATTTAAATTTCAAGGACATATGAACAGTGAGTTTGAAAAAGTGCTAAAGGCCTTCTGGCTATATCTTTCATCAACTTTTCTGTCTTTATTTTTTTACCTCATATCTAGTAGGCATGCTATAGCATGACCAGGAGTTTGAAAAATAAATGATTGCAGCTGTCAATGCTTCCTGCTTAATTTTGTGTGTTCTTTCATGTATATCTGGTTTGTCTGTTGCTTTTAGGACCAAGCTGTTTCTGAAGGAGGCATGAGAACTCTTTTATGTAAATTAACTTTTATGGCTGTAAATTCCACACTTTGCCTGAGGGTCTTCTTTGAGAGTTTAGCATTTATATAAGAATTAGCATTTTGAAAATTAAAATGTATTTTTATTGAGTTTAACATTCATCCATTGGAGATAGCTTGAAATTATTACAAGAACTACATTTCTAAAACTATAAATTAACATGTCTGTCATAAATAATTATTTGCTAACAATTTTGTTCCTCTAGGTATTCTCTAAGCAGGGTGCTTCAAGTGCAGTGTCCTTCCTTGTATTTGGCCTCAAACTTGTCATACTTCATTCCTTTTGATTCTTCATTTATGTTTTTTCTTTATTTTTCATTCAACACATCATCCACTCTAAATTAAGAAATGATACTTACAGAGTTGTTCTGGTAATTCAACCTATCCAAAATTGCTGTGCTTACCTGGGATGTTTAGTCTGCTATATTAAATATGCTACATAATTAATTAAAACATTATTTTCTGACATTTATTTAAATTGTCTCAAAATATCACCTATGCCAGTGATTTTTAAAATGATAATATGGTTTTTCAAAGTTTGGATATTATCAATGTTATTTAATCTCATTGATCATTTTTATGTAATCTTCATTTTCCCAAATGATGTCTTAATTACTCTTCCATTGTTGTGATAAGAAACTATGAGCATGACAACTTTTAAATAAAAGTATTTGGATTTCAGAGGGATAGATTCCTCTGTAGCCTAGCAAATGCATGGTAGAAAGAACAGTTTAAAGGATACATCTTGACCCAAAAATAGGAGCAGAACAAAAGTTACTTGGAATGTCGTCTTATTAATACTCAGTGACTAGCTTCCTTCAACAAGAACTACCTCTTAAGCAGTCCCAAGCCATCCTACCAATGGTGAACAAAGTACTGAAATATTTGAGTTTGGGTGGATCAGTCCACATTGTGGCTATTTCAGACGGCAAAATGCATTTAATCCAAACCTAAAAGTTCCCATATCTTTTCAGCTCAACACAGTTTAAAAGTTAAAACTCTCTTAGGAAACACACAGCAATCTCTGAACTGTAACTATCGATAAATTCAACAGCAAAGTGCAACATGCATATATTTCCAAGATAATGTAGCACAAAATATACATTACCATTCCAAAGGTAAGCAATTGTGGGGGGGGGGGCATAGTGAGGAAACTCCTCAGGCAAGCTCCAAATTCTTCGTATTTGATGTCAAAGGGTTTTCATTGTTCTGTCCTTCCTGGGTTGCTAACTGCAACACAATTCTCTCTCTTGGACTGGTTCCACTCCTCTCAGAGGTTTTGTTTGTTACATGTCCTGTCCAGCAAGCTCACTAACAGCTGCCCTAAGAATTAACTATTATTTACATTGTCTTCACAGATAGTGTTTTAGTGTCTTCACATCTACATAAATAAACATTAAATGTATTCATTAAAGAAGAAAAGTTCATGAATTTGCAAAGAATGAGCTGCAGGGAAGAAGGGGTGGGAATGACAGATGTGATACTTGCATACGAAGTTCTAATTCTTTTTCAGTTCTGAATGTGGTGTTGTTTTGAATATTCTATATATTTGCATTTTAAGTGTAGATTTATTAACAATAAATATGAGACCTGTTTCCTCAAACATTTAATTGAGAAACATTTCAAAATAATGAGTCAGAACAGCTGGTGTTGTGGATCTTATTAATATTTAGTGAATAGAGAGGCTCAATTGAAATGCCATTGTTAGATTAACTAGTAGAACATCCAAGTGTCTCTGTGGTAAAGCCTTGCTAGAGGAAGTATGTCACTGGAGGTTGGCTTTGAGAGCTTATCATCTTTTATCACTTCCCATTCACTCTCTCTGTTTTATGTTTGTGGTAAAGGACACAACTCTGCCCCAAGCTGCCCTGCCTGCTGCCAGCTACCATGCTGCTCTGGGCATGCATTATGGACACAGGTTCTGGAACTGTAAGACCAAATGAAATATTTTGTAAATTGCTTGGCCATGTTGTTTTATCACAGGAATAGAGAAGTAACGAATACAGCACTCATATTTGCTGACCACTTGAATTTCTTATTTTGTGTAATGCATATTGACACACTTTCCTTCATCTTGGGCTGCTTCTTTCTCACCACCTTCTATTGTTAAGTAATTGAAAGAACTATTTTTATGACAGATAATTCCTTTTTCTTTGTGGTGCAGCAATTCCCCTCACATCTATTGTTAGTCTTTGACTCCATTAATGGTTTCCTTGGTGAATAGTTTTCTAGCTGTCAGACCTATACATTATGGTCTTTCTGTGTAAAAATGATAATGACTATCTCATTCAGTTACATAGATTAGATAGTATCAGAAAAGGGATTCTCTTAATTGGTCCCTGCAACACACATTATGAGAAGGAGGGGTGTCTTTCTGTAAAAAGATGTAGTAAGATTTTTTTTTTCTTTTCACATATATTTTTAGTTTTTGAATCTTGATTAAAGCAAAATATCCTTACCGTTATTTTAGTTAAAAGGATTCTAGATATTCTCATAAGATCTTCACTGATTTTGTTTGTTTTGTTAGAGGGAACAATGAGCATACAATTACTGATTCACTGTCAATTTTTGTATACACTTCTAATTCAAAACAAATGTCATCTTGCTTGATTACTGCAGTCAATGATAGTTATCTGTTTGGACATCTTATTTCATATAAGTTATAACTCTTTCCCAGTTCAATTTTAAAATTTAATTTTCTGTTCAAAAGTAGTATATATATATGCTAAGTTTGAAAATGTCTATGGTTTTATCTCTATTTACTATTTACCATTTATAGATATAATCATGTTACTTTGATGCTTTAATATTTTATTTAAGGAACTACACAATTTTCTAAATATTTAAATACAGTAGTACTCTTAGGATAAATCTTGATTTATCATAGTGCATAACTTTTAACACTTTGAAATTCAAATTTTTGTACTTTGGTTAAAATTTTGATTTTTCTCATGTATATAAATATGTGTGTGTTATATATTAATTATAGAATTACGTGTGTGTGTGTGTGTGTGTGTGTGTACAAAGAAGAAAATCTCACATTGTGGTAAATGTTGGAGGAAGTGTTTCACTAGGGTTGGGCTTTGAGGCTTCAAAAGCCCAAACCAAGTCTTTTCACTCTTTCTTTCTGCTGCCTGCAGATCTGGATGTAGAACTCTCATCTACTATGTATGTCTGCAAACTTTGATGCTCCTTACCAAAGGATAATGAATTAAATCTCTGAAACAAGCAAGCCCCAACTAAATATTTTATAAGAGTTACTTACTCTGCTCACAGTGTCTCTTCACCACAATAGGACACTGACTAAGATACTTGCCTTGCTTACCTCCACCACTGATGTGGTAGAGATTTCTAATTTGGAAATATACAGGAGTACTTAAATGGTAGTAGGTCAAAAATCACTACTACCTTTCTTCATATTGAGAACCATTAAACGTGTATCAGTGAAGCATGTCTGTCAGGCACTGGAAATAATTCTGGGATCTTATCTTCCCCTTATTATTTTCAAGAATATATTTATGGCACTTTATAGATCATAAGTTCAGGTAAGATGTTGATGCAAAGTAAAAGAAAAGTATCTATTAATACACCATTAAACTTGCTCAGGGGGACAAAAAATAAAAATTCTTCATGATCAAATTTAATACCAGACATATGTTGCTCTGGAATATTTCTAACTAACAATATTTGGTATTTAGCTCAGTCTTTAAAGATGAGTACATAGATTCAACTATATACTTATAATACTAACATTGTTTGGAAAATCAATTAAATCTTTACTAAGAATTAGACTTTAAAATATTTTGAAACTAAAAATTATAATAATGGGCATTGCCATGGTAAATAGTTAATTCACATTTTCAAAGAAAGTTATTCTAAACTGGATATTATTGTGTAAATAGAAAAGATTAAATGAACAACAGAAATAATTTACTAAAATTATTTAACTACTGTATTTTTACTGTTACTGTTTACTCTTATTCTCATTAATCTATAGTGACAATGCTTGAAGTAGGCAAACTCAAATATGAAATCCGCCCTTTAAATGTATATTTCTTGTTTTGTTGGATGTTTATTTGCTCTATTTACCTGACTTTAATTAACTATAGTCAATTAACATGTGAACAGTCATGTTAATACTTAGAAAGAATTTTCTCAATGTAATTTTGGAGGTAATGATAAAATAAGGTTCTGAACATATGCATGTCAGTTTTCTTGGCAGATTCAGCTACTAGATCAGCTCCCAGGTATTCACATAAGCAGAGGCGATGTGGGCATCATATTGCGATACTGTCATTCGAATGTGGTGAAACATGAACAGAACTGTTATAAAGCTTAACACATGCAAAGCAAGATAAGATGCTTAGAACTGCAAGCTAAATATTGCCTCCAAAT
>NW_028227269.1:36175000-36272500 GCF_978045245.1 Mus caroli | reverse complement strand
GGATTCCCAACACACCCACAGTGACACTCTTCCTCCAACAAGACCACACCTATTTCAACAAGGCCATAGCTCCTAGTAGTGCCACTTCCAATGGGCCAATCATATTCAAGCCACTTCACAATGTATTACTAGGTAGTTTAGTGGAATCAATTATTTGCCTATTGGTAAAAGACTTTGAGTTCCAAAGAAGCAAAAAATATACAGTGGAAAAAAAGACAGCATCTTCAATAAATGTTGCTCATCTAACTGGAAGTCTATATGTATAAAAATGAAAATTGATCTATATTTGTCATACATGAAGTTTAAGTCCAAGTAGATCAAGGACCTCAACATAAAACCAGATACACTGAATTTAATAGAAGAGAATGTAGGAAAGAGACCCGAGCTCATTGACACAGGGGGAAATTTCATTAACAGAATTCCAATGACTTAGGCTCTAAGAACAAGAATTGAAAAATAAAGCCTCATGAAACTGTAAAGCCATTATAAGGCAAAGAACATAGTCAAAAGGACACACCTGAAACCTACAAATTGGGAAAAAAAACTTCACTAACCCCACATAGAGGATTGATATCCTAAATATATAAAGATCTCAAGAAGCAAACCACCAAAAAACCAACCAATCCAATAAAAAATGGGGTATAGAACTAAACAGAAAATTGACTACAGAGGAATCACAAAGGGTTGAGAAGCACTTAAAGAAATGTTCAAAGTCCTTAGTCATCAGGGAAATGCAAATACAAACAATGCTAAGATTCTACCTTATACTAACCAGAATGACTAAGACCAAAACCTCAGGTGACAGTAGATGTCTACGAAGATATGAAGAAAGAGGAACACTCATCCATTGCTGGTGGGATTGCAAACTGGAATAACCACTCTGGAAATCAATCTGGAGGTTCCTCAGGAAATTGGACATAGATATACCTGAAGACCCAGCTAAACCACTCTTGGGCATATACCACAAACTGAAGGAAAGGCCATCTAGAAATTGCCCCAACTAGGAATCCATCCCATATACAGTTACCAAACCAAGACACTATTGTGGATGACAAAAAGTACTTGCTGATAGGCGCTTGATATAGCTGTCTTATGATCGGCTCTGCCAGAACCTAAAATATATGAAGGTAGATACTTGCAGCCAACCTTTGGACTGAGCACAGGGTCCCCAATGAATGAATACGAGAAAGGACTAAAGGAGCTGAATGGGTTTGTAACCCCATAGGAGGAACAAAAATATCAATCAACCAGACCCTTCCCCAGAGCTCCCAGGGACTAAACCACCAACTAAAGAGTAGACATGGAGGGACCCATGGCTCCAGTCACATATGTAGCTGAGGATGACCTTGTGGGACATCAATGAAGTTGCAATTAGATCATAGAATAGATAACACTGAAGTTGGTCATATAATTCCATACCTTCATCTTTTATTTTCAAGGCAATTTGACTTCCCTGAAGTGTCCCCGGGCATAACAATTTAATTTAATGTATAAATTAATGTAGGGATAATATGATCATACTTAAAGACTGTTAGAGATAATCTTTCCAGGAAAAAATGACTAAGAAGAAACAAAACTTTCACAGTTACTCTTGATATATTCATCATTGTGGAGTCTATATTTTAGACATTGTTTGCCTTAAAAGATTAGGCAGACCTGTGTCCAAATGAGTTGGTAAGCTATATTAACTTTTCTTTTCATTTTTATAGTACTTAAAATGCAGCCGCTACTTCTAACTGCTATTAACAGATACCTGTAATGAAAAAACAAAATATTTAAAGGTAATTTTCAGTGCCTGTATGGAGTTGGCATAGTTATGAAGGTAAAAGTCAGGAATGCTATGAGAGAAATGTCCTCTGTAAAGGTGCCAGCTTCCTTCCCAAGGATATAATTAAGTTGTGACACTGTAATGATTATATCTTTTCCCATTTTTAACCCATTGTGTGCCAGGCAATTACAGTGAATCTTTTGCCGAGGCATTAAGTTCATGGAACATTTTAACATTTTGGAAGACAAGGTAGAAAGACTGTAAAAGAAGTTTGTAAAAGTTGAAGAGTACTGGAATAAAAGTGGCCTTTAAACAAGACAGGACCATCACACTCATGAAGTCACAGCAATCCAGGCATGGTGGCATATACCTTTAATTTCAACACTGAGAAGGCAGAGACAGGCAGATATCTATACACTGGAGGCCATCCTGGTCTACATAGTGAGACCCTATCTCAATGAAAAAACCCAATCATCAATAGAACAGAAAAATACAATGAACTCACAGAATCCTACACAATACCTATATACATAGTTAAACCAGTTAGAATTTCTATACAGATTGGGTAGGATGAACACAAGAGACCTAGCTCCTAGCTGAAGAGCTATTGTGGAGAGGCAAAGGTCAGTATTTTACTGCCATGGTCTCTAGTAGGTTGATCATACTCCAGTGACAGCCTACCCATGGATATATATCTCAGCAATATTTGACACTGTGAGTGCTAATTGATGATGGTGATGATGATGATGAGGTGATGATGATAAATAGGGCAGCAGGGGACAGGAAGTTAAGACTGTGGAGGTGGATTTGAGAGGATTTACAAATGGCCATTGACAGTGATTGAGTATGAGTACATTACATGCATTGATGAAATTCTCAAATAATTCCTAGAAAAAATTACATTAAAACAAAACAAATGCCAAGATTCCTGGGTGAGCAGAGCAGGTGTTATCCAGTCATTAGAAATAGCTGACTAAAAAAAGAGGCTTAGAGTCCATGGGGCAGAAAGAGAAAGAAGTAGGAAGGCAGGGGAAGCCTATAGTGTTATTACTTTCTTAATTATGTTGCATGGCTCAAAGAAATGGGTCATAGCAGAACAGGGCATCTCAGTAGTGTGAGTGATCAGGGTTTCATGTGTTCTTTCTTTGTTGCATACACTGGCTCCTAAATACAACTCGACTTTCATAGGTTTATGGTGTCAAAGATTTTAGTTGGCCTAAAATATAGTAATTTGACATAAGCACACTAATGAAACTTAAACTTGGAAAGTCAGGAGGTAGTAGCATCAGGTTTCTGCTTGATTCTTTTAGAGATTGGAAGTTGAGGTCTTGCTAGAAGACACAAACAATAATTAATGAAACTATGATCTTGTCAGTGGCTGGTTAATTCTGGTCATAACAAGTACTGGAGGGTACATTGTGTTTAACTCAACCCAATGCAGTTGAGGGTAGGAAGAATAGATTATAATGTTTGTAAATGTACTATTTGAGGATGCAGATCATCAAGACAAGTAGAGACATATTTGGGTACAATTTAGTCACCTTTAGCCTGTAAGAGGATAACCCTTGGGAGATTCAGAAAACCAGCTCCGTGAAGAAATGGTGCATATCCATGGTTTGTGGACCAAATAAACAGTCCAGGAGGAGACTTTGAGGCATTTAATGTTTGAGAGTACCAACGTTTAACTGTATTAAGCTTTTGCATTTATTTTTCTTTTAACTTTTCAAAGCTTTTACTTTTATTTATGTATGGGAGACAGGTACATGCTACAGCACATGTGGAGTTAGAGAAACACATTCCAAGTCTATTCTCTCCTTTCACAAGTGGATATTGATGTCGGAACTCAAGACATCAGGTTTGACAGCAAGTATTTTTACCTGCCAGGTCATCTCACCACTCCCAGTAGCTATTTTCTATATGATGTGAAAACATACATGATATATTTAGACTGAGAGTAAAAACTGCATAAACTTTAAGAATTAAAAATATTTTAAAAATGAAAATGAATTAGGGTATCATTTTAGTAGTAAACTATTTTCAGAAGATACATTTAAAAATAAAAAAAGTGCTAAAGCTATATAAATCCTGGTCAGTAAAATTCTGAAGTACGCATATTTATAAAATTCTGTTATTTTTCTTCATACTAAGGCCATGGTAACTGGAATGGAGATCTTAACATAGTAGAGTGTCTGAGATGAGAGTCACTGCTACTCTAAATTCTAAAGAGGAATATTAAAGTGTTGAAAATGTGTGTAAGGACAGTGTGATGCCTATAATTCAGTAAATTTCATAGAATGGAAGGGAAATCAGAAGTTGGCTAGTGGAGTAGCATATGAGGAACCTATGCCTTTGATGAGCTATAAGTGACAGGATAGAGCTATTTAACCATCTTAGAAGCTCCACGCATTCAAAGCAAATGTCAAGAGGCAATGTGGAACAAGTGGCAGTAAAAGTCATCACAAGATTAATTTCTCCATTTCATAAAATGTCATGCAGTTTATTAGGTAACTTGTAGCAAAGTGTATGTATACATACTTATATATACAAACTTTGTGACTGCACACAATGTTTAACATTTTTATGTAAAGACAACTGAATGGTTTGTGTGGAAATAGTGAAAGTTCTATTGTTGAAGGAATATTAGTAAATTGCCTCAGCTTACAGTTTGATAATGGCTCTATCATCTTTTTTTCTAAAATAGTTTTTAAGCTTATATTATTAGTGTGCAGGATTACACTTTTCTATAACTCCTGGTCTCTACCCCTTGTCCATGGTACTATGGCTTGCATTCCATGTTAGAGTCTGTCTGTCTGTCTGTCTTGGGTACTCAGAACTTTCAGGGATTTGCAATGTTTGAACCATTTTCAGAACAAAACATTTTTCTCACTCTCACTTTCTCACGATTGTGCATTGAATTGTTTCACAGAGCATGTGACACAACATAATAATATAAACAGATGCAGATGTGAGCTTTTAGTTGACTTCCAAGAAACAATACCCAAGGAGTTTCAACAGTGGAAAACAGTACTATACTTCAAAAGTCACTTAGGTTTGCTTTTTAAAGATAACAAATACTTTTAAAACAAGTTACTTTGCTATGATGTAATTGGTCGATTGCCCTTATTTCTCCAATGTCTAATCTTTAATGAAGCAAATATTAATAGATACAGCACAAATACATTTGTTCTCCAATTAAAAAAAAGTCCTGACATCAAAGAATGGGAACGTTACTTTAAGACTGCATTGCAGCACCCAAGCCTCCTGCCTCCCAAGACAAGAATACGGGAGTGAAGCAGTGTCAAGCCCCTTAGCACGCATTCTACAGCACAGGATCTGGGTAGCAGAGATTTATTTCTCCAGCTTGAGTTAGCACTAACTGTGCTAGGCAGAGTAATCCTCCTGATAGTTGGTGAAGCAGTCCTGGTACTAAGAAGAGGTACTAAGAAGATTAAAGTCTGTTTATGCCCCCACGGAGCTTCAGATCTGAGCAGATCAGTCTGGTGGTTCCTCAGAAAATTGGACAAAGTAGTACCTGAGAACCCAGCTATACCGCTCCTGGGCATATACCCAGAAGATGCTCTCACATGTAATGAGGACACATGCTCCACTATGTTCATAGCAGCCTTATGTATAAGAGCCAGAAGCTGGAAACAACCCAGATGTTCCTCAACAAAGGAATGGATACAGAAAATGTGTTGCACAATAGAATACTATTAAAAACAATGAATTTAAAAAAAATAAAAAAATAAAATAAAAAAAAACAATGAATTTATGAAATTCTTAGGCAAATGGATGGAACTTGAAAATATCATCCTGAGTGAGGTAACCCAATCGCAAAAGAACACACATGGTATGCACTCACTGATAAGTGGCTATTAGCCCAGAAGCTCGGAATACCCGAGATACAATTCATAGACCATATGTAGTTGAAGAAGAAGGAAAAACAAAGTGTGTATGCTTCAGTGCTTCTTAGACAGGGGAACAAAATACTCACATGAGGAAATATGGATACAAAGTGTGGAGCAGAGCCTGAATGAAAAGCCATCCAGAGATTGCCCCACTTGGGGATTCATCCCATATACAGTTGCCAAACCCAAACCCCATTGTGGATGCTGGGAAGTGTTTGCTGACAGGAGCCTGATATGGCTGTCTCCTGAGAGGCTCTGCCAGAGCCTGACAAATACAGAGGCCAGTCAGATGCTTGCAGCCAGTCATTGGCCTGAGCTCAAGGTCCCCATAGAGGAATTGGAGAAGGAACTGAAGGAACTGAGGGGATTTGCAGCCCTGTGGGGGATGAGAAATAGTGTCAACTGGCCAGATTCTGCCTCGGAGCCCCTGGGAAATGGAGTGAACTGGCTGAGTATGTGGCAGAGGATGAACTTGTTGGACATCAGAGTGGCCCTTGGTCCTGTGGGTGTTTGATGCCCCAGTGTATGGGAATGCTAGGGCAGGAAGGTAGGTGTGGGTGGGTGGGTGGTTGGGTGGGTGAGCTCCCTCATAGAGGCAAGGAGAGGGTGGTAGAATAGGGGGTTTCCAAAGTGGAGACCTGGAAAGGGGATATCATCTGAAATGTAAATAAAGAAAATATACAATAAAAGAAGAGACAAAAAGGAAGTTCTACACAGAAGACCCCGAGTTAAATCACTCAAACATTGCTCTTATTTCAAACTGTGTCCCAGGGCCTTGACTCTGCATTTTGGCTTCTCCAACCTAAGGACCATATAGGCTACCTACTGTTTTAGCAGTCTCATTTTTATTGCTATTTTTAAAGTCCTCCATCATCTTCTAAACAAGCTCCTGTTTTATATTCTTGGGGAAATGCAGCAAGATATATGTCATCCTAACTGGACTGTATCTATAGTGTGAAAATGTTATAAAGAAAAATAAAAAAAATGTTCTGAACTCACATATATGAATTTAAATGTGTAATAATAAATGCCACCATTGATTTTAAATATTATATGTTTCTTATATATAGGTTCTTTTAATTATATATTCAAATGTACAGTTGTTAATATTTGTCCAGCAATTTTGAAAAAAAATTCCAAACTTGATGAAAATATCTCTTGATGTCATCAAGATAATGTGAACTTCTATGTCAAATTATAAATCATAATGTATCCTATTTTCTACCCTGCTTATTTTGCTGGAGACATTTTAAAGATCAGTATCCATTATAAATTCCATGTAGACACACAGACAATTTTCAACCAAATGTTCTTTCTTCAATGTTGTGATACTTATATCTCTTTTATAATGCATGTGATACGTACATTTCTATGCAAACATACTCACCACCTGAAAGAAGAGCAGGCTTATTCTTTACATTTGGGCTAGAATGGGGGAATTTGTTGCTGAATGACATAAAAAGGTGGGCGGTGAAATCATCAGGCAGCTCAGCTTCCAGAAAGGTCTTCATGAATAGCTTGAAGCCTTCAAAATCTATGGTCTAAAAAAAAACATATTTAAGCATGTAATTTCAGATCCAGTGAAATAACAAGACATTTTACCATGTTCATAAATTACCTGAAACATTTTCTATTTCCAAGTCTACAAAACAAAGATGAGGCCAAGGCTTAGTGGTTCTAAGCTATTGTTGGCAATGGCAGGCATGTGTCTCACCTTTGATAGTGTAGAACAAAGATAACATGATGTCTAGTTAGATGTTTCTATCTCCATGACAACCGCATGATATAAACTTTTACCTTTTCAAGTTTCAAATTTTCTTTCCATCTCCATCAATAGGAAATTCTATTTTCAAACCCACAGAGTTCTGCTGGGTTGCTCAGATATATAGTGTGACCAAACTGATGTGGTATCATATATTTATATATCAAGCACATAGAATGATTAACATTTTCACCTCTTTTCTTCCCAGTAATGATAAATGTTTGAAAATTACAACCAACCAGACCCGCCCCCCCAGAGCTCCCAGGGACTAAACCACTAACCAAAGAGTACACATAGAGGGACCCATGGCTCCAGCCACACACATAGCAGAAGATAGCATTGTCTGGTGTCAATAGGAAGAGAAGGCCTTGGTCCAGTGAAGGCTTGATTCCCCAGTGTAGGGGAATGCCAGAGCAGTTAGGTGGGAGTGGATAGGTAGAAGGGGGAGCACCCTCACAGTACAAGGGAGAGGTTAGAGGGGGGTTACTGAGGGGAAACCTGAAAAGGGGATAACATTTGAAATGTAAATACATAAAGTATCCAATTAAAAAAAGAAAATTGTAAAATGTTATCAACAATAATGTCAAATTAAAACCAACATTAACTGTTTAATCATTTCAAAATTTCCCATAGAGAATTCTAATAAAATATATCATACAGTCTTTAAGCCTTCTTCAATCTGTACTCATTTGAATGTAGTCATTTCAGGGTAAGAGTCCTGAGCCACTTGATAGGCTATGGAAGGAACTATACTCTCACCTCAAGCTTAATTTGGCTACAGGGGAGACTCCAGAAAACATGCCTTCTCTCAGCAGAGAAGAAGACTAGCTAAGATGGCTATTGCTGGGAAATGGAGACAAAGGTGGGTTTTTTGGCTACCCAAGTACGTGGATAATATTGACTGATCTTGACTAGTACTCTTATCACTGAAAGGCCATGTAGAATGGGGTGTTTCTGGAAGCAGGGATAGTTGCTGAACAAGGAAAGACTTGGAGAATTACTAGGTATAGCATAGCTACAGACAACATGCCAGAAAAGATGCTGGGCTCTGAAGAGCAACAGTATGCATGGGAAGATCTGGGCTCTGAAGAGCAACAGTATGCATGGGAAGATCTGCCGCAACTCCAGAGCCCTGGTGGGGCCTTTCCTCATCCGGATTATTCAACTCACTAAAGTGGAATATTTTTCATTTATTAGACTGACTGAAAGGTGAGAAAAATTTCTGTAAGCTCTCTCTTTTAAAATGAAAAATGTTTATCTTTTATGTTCAATATTATTTGGGGAAAGTGAAAGAATGTATACACTATATTTTTATTCATTATGACCATATTTTATGTCACATTATTATTTTTAGTAAACTTAAGATAAAGTATATATTTTTAAGATATTAGTAGAAAATTTAAAGTTTAATATATGGGTAATGATCTGATTAAATTATATCTATGTATCAATAACTATGTACCTATGTATGTAATATGCATATACAAGTATATGTTTATATGTGCATATGTGATAAATGTATATATATATATATGTTTGTGTGTGTGTGTGTACATACACACAGCTGAGAGTTATCAGGTTATGGAAAAATTGTGGAATTAAACCAATAAGAAGTGTTAATATCAGACTGGAAGCCAGCAAAAGTTTTACATTGGGAGAGCAGGTATAATGTGCTTCTGGGATGCTTTCCTTCCAGCAATGAAATGTGTGTGTGTATGTGTGTGTGTGTGTAAAATATATATGCATATATATATATATATTCTTAATAAATAAAAATAATTCATTATATTTCTTATTAGTTTCTTCATAAAAAGTGGTATATGATAATAACATTTCACAGCTGTATGAATAAAAATAAGCATACAGTACTTTTCAGAATCTTGAGTATATTGATAGTAAAATAAAAAAAATATAAATGTAATAAATAAAATGTAATTATGTCTTGGAAATATATTAGTTGTTTCATATTTTAATTTGTCTTTTTATTGGCTCGAAATGATAAAAGTGACTCCCTTCCTAAATCAAAACTTCAGCTTTTCTTTTTCTTCTGTAATCAGACAACACTCTCAAAATACTGAGTTTAGAGTGTAAAACTTTTAAAAACATCTTACCTATAAAAAGGTGGACCATTGCATATATGAGAATGGAGTATTCTGTCATTTTTTCAAGGAATATAGGAAATGACGTCATGAGATCTATAGTTAAAATATTGCATATGTGAAGCTGTTTTCTGACATCCTTACTGTAATCTTGGGAGCAAATCTCTATACTACACTTTTAGTATTATATATGGAACAACATTTTGAAACTGTATTGACCTTACTGCAAAACCTCCTCTAACTCAATGTTCTCAAATCAGATTCATTAAGGAAATATTTTCCAGTGATTCCTGACAGACCATTACTTTTCTCTGTAAAACAATTTGAAAGATCACTTAAAATAGTGCTGCCTAAATCATGACTTTTGTCATAAATGCATTATATACTTAGTTTGCACATTTACTTTACAATATGGAATAATGTCGATATTTCAAATACATGAGTTCTACAGGTGTCATTTATTTTGGGAAATTCAGACAATTAAATGAAAGAAATATTTTTTTCTCCAACAATTTACTTCTTATTCACTTTACATTCTGATCAGAGTCCCCTTACATTCTCTGCTCCCATCCCCACCCCTTATAAATCCCTTCAGCCATTGTCTATTCCCCTTGTCTTCAGATAAGAAGGAGCTCCCTTGAGGACCACCCTCCTTGTGGACATCTAGTTCCAGTAGACTAGGCACACCCTCTTTCACTGAAGCCCAGCCAAACAGTCCAGGTTGGGGGAATGGTAGAAAACAGAGACTGAGAAAGCCTCTGCTCCATTTGTCAGGGGTCCCACATGAAGACCAAGCTACACATGCTTTACAAAAGTGCAAGGGGTCAAGGTTCAGACCCTGCGTGCTCCCGACTTGGTTACCTAGCCTCTTTGAGCCTATGGATACTGGTTAGTTGATCTTGTAGGTCTTCTTGTGGTGTTCCTGACTCCTCCAGCTTGCTCAACTCTTCAACAAGACTCCCTCAATTCTGCCTGATGTTTGTCTGTGGGTCTCTGCATCTGCATCCACCCCCTACTGGATGAAACCTGTCAAGAGACAGTGATGCTAGATACTAGGCCCTTGTCTATAAGCATAACAGAGTGTCATTAATAATCAGGGCTTGGCTTTCTTGCACAAAATGGGTCTCAAGTTGGGACAGTCATTGGTTGGCTGTTCCTTCAGTCTCTGTTCAACTATTATCCCTACACATTTTGTAGATAAGACAAATTTTGAATAGAAGATTTTATGTGTAGGTTGATGTCTCCCTATAGTAGGTGGCCACTTCATGGTCTATATCTCCATCTGGTAAGAATCTCACCTAGGCTGATTCACAGTATCCTCATCCATTCCAGAACTCCAGGTAATCTCAGAGATGATCCCACCAATTTCCATTCACATATCCAGCCCTCTCCTATTACTCCTCTCCCGACACCTGATCACCAGCCCTGTTCCCCTGTTTACCCCCATTCCTACCCAGTTTCTTCTTTCCATCCACCTCCTATGATTATTTAGTTTCCCTCTGAATCATATTCATGTCCTCCCTTGGGACCTCCTTATTACACTATGGATTGCAGTATGATTAACCTGTACTTTATAGCTAATGTTCTCTTATAAGTAAGCATATATGATACATGTCTTTTGGTGCTGGGAAATATCACTCAGAATGAGATTCTCAACTTCCATCCATTTGCCTAAAAATTCATGATGTCTTTGTTTTTAATAACTGAATAGTACTCCACTGTGTAGATGTACCATATTTTCTATACCAACTCTTCACTTCAGTTGAGGAACATCTGGGTTGTTTCCAGTTTCCAGCTATTATGAATAAAGCTTCTATGAACATAGTTGACCAAGTTTCCATGTGATATAATAGGATACCATTTTGGGATATACCGCCAGGAGTGGTATAGCTATGTCTTTAAGTAAAACTATTCCTAGTTTTCTAAGAAACCTGCTTTCCGAAGTGGTTGTACAACTTTGCACTCCAACTAGTGATGGTGGTCGAGTGTTCCCCTTGCTCAACATCATGTGCTGTCATTTGAGGTTTTGATTTTAGCCATTCTGACCTGTGTAAGATGGAATCTCAGGGTTGTTTTGATTTGCATTTCCCTAATGACTAAGGAAACTACATTACTTTTGGTGCTTCTCTGCAATTAGGGGTTCATTCGTTGAAAATTCTCTAATTAGCTATGCATCCCATTTTTTAATTGAGTATATGGTTTGTTGGTATCTAACTTCTTAGTTCTTTACATATTTTGGATATTAACCCTCAGTCAGATGTAGAGTTTGTGAAAATCTTTTCAGTTTCATGAAGTCTCATTTGTCAATTGTTGATCTTAGAGCCTGAGCTATCTGTTCAGGAAGTTGTCTGCTGTACCAATGCATTCAGGGCTATTCCCCACTTTCTCTTCTATTAGATTTAGTGCATCTGGTTTTATGTTGAGGTATGTGAACCACAAGGACTTGAGTTTTGTACAGAGTGAAAAATATGGATTTCTTTGCATCCTTCTACACACAGACATCCACTTAGACCAGCGCCATTTGTTGAAGACTTTTTCTTTTTCCAATTGTATGGTTTGGGCTTCTTTGTCAAACATCAAGTGTTTGTAGGTGAATGCTATTTTTCAAGGTCTTCAATTCTATTCCATTGATCAATTGTTTCTATACCAATACAATGTAGTTTTTATTACTATTGGTCTTTAATTCAACTTGAGATTGAGGATGGTGGTACCTCCAGAATTTCTTTTATTGTACAGGACTGTTAGCTATCTTGGGCTTTCTTTTTTCCATCTGAAGTTGAGAATTGCATTTTCAAAGTCTATAAAGAATTGTGTTGGAATACTAATGGGAATTGCAATGAGCCTGTATATTACTTTTTATAAGGTTGTCATTTTCACTATGTTAATCTTACCTATCCATTAGCATGGGCAATCTTTCCAACTTCTGATATTTTCTTTCTTCAGGGACTTGAAGTTCTTGTCATGTAGATCTTTCACTTCCTTGTTTAGTGTTACACGAAAAATTTTATATTGAGATGGATATTGTCTCTCTAATTCCTTTCTTGGTCCACTTGTTGTTTGTATAAAGGAGGGCTACTGAATTTGTTGTTGTTGTTGTTTTGTACCAAGTCACTTTGCTGAAGATGTTTATCAACTTCATGAGTTCTCTTGTAGAAATTTTTAGGTTGCTTATGTATACTCTCATATCATCTGCAAATGGTGGTACCTTGGCATCTTCCTTTCCTATTTATATCCTTTTGATCTCCTTTTGTTGTTTTATTGCTCCAGTTAAAACTTCAAGTATTATATTTAATAGCCAGGGAGAAAGTGAGCAGCCTTATATTATTTCTGATTTTAGTGAGATTGCTTTAAATTTCTCTCCATTTAATTTAGTGTTGGGTATGAGCTTACTATATATTGAATCTATTATGTTTAGGCATGCTCCTTGTACTTCTGATCTCTCCAAGACTTTCAACATGAAGTATTTTTATTTATCTCTTCTTTGAAATTATAATAAAATTCTGCACTAAAACCACGTGGCCCTAGGGGCTTTTTTGTTGGGGTGTAGTACATTTTTAATGACTGCTTCTATTTCCTTAGTGATTTGGGGACTCTTTAAATGGTTTATCTGATATTGATTTAACTTTGGTAAGTGGGATCTACCTAGAAAATCATCTAATTTATTTAGATTTTGTAATTTTGTGGAGTATTGGCTTTTGTAGTAAGATTTATTGACTCTTTGGATTTTCTCAATGTCTGTTATATCTCTGTTTTTGTATCTGATTTTGTTAATTTGAATACTATCTCTAATCAATTTGACTAAGCGTTTGTTCATCATGTTGATTTTTTGCAGATCAAACTCTTAGTGTCATTAATTTTTTTTTATTTTTCTCTTTGTTTCTGATTGATTATTTTCAGCTCAAGTTTGATTATTTATTGCTGACTACTCTTCTTGGCCATGTTTGCTTCTTCTTTTTCTTTTTCTAGAGGTTTCAAGTGTACTTTTCAACTGCCAGTATGAGAACTCTAATTTCTTTATGAAGGCACTTAGTGCTATGAATCTTCCTCTTAGCAATGCTTTCATTGTGTCCCATAAATTTTGGTATGTCGTGCCTTAGCTTTTCATTGAATTCTAGAATGTTATTAATTTTTTCTTTCTTTAGTCCCTGACCCAGAGATCATTGAGTAGAAAGTTTTTGAGTATCTATAACTCTGTAGGGTTCCTGATGTGCCTGATGTTGTTGAAGTCCAGCTTTAATCCATATTGGTCTAATAAGAGATAATTAGTTATTTCGATTTTCTTGTATCTGTTGTGGCTTTCTTTATGGCCAAATATATGGTCAATTTTGGGGAAGGTTCCATTAATTTTGAGAATTTTAATGGTCAATGATTGTTATTTCCTGTCATTTTGATGTTGGTGGTGGTGGTGATAGTAGTGATAGTGTTAGTTGTTGTTGTTGTTGTTGTTGTTGGTGGTGGTGGTGGTGGTGTGTGGCTTGCCTGCTCAAAACATGAGCCTAGTCCTGGGCTTTGTGGCAACATTCTCTTTCTTTATTTTATTTTATTGGTTATTTTATTTATTTACATTTCAAATGTTAGCCCCATCCCACTTAAATCCCCTATCCTCCCCCTCCCCACTCATTATATGTGGGTGCTCCCCTACCCTCCCATCCACTCCTGCCTCATTGCCCTAGCATTCCCCTATGCTGGGTCATCAGGGCTCTACAGGACCAGATAAGTAAATCCTCTGTGACATATGCAGCTGGAGCCATGGGTCCCACCATGTGTACTCTTTGGTTGGTGGTTTAGTCCCTGGGAGCTCTGGGGGGGGTGGATCTTGTTGGTTGATATTGTTGGTCTTCCTGTGGGGTTACTAATCCGCTCAGAATCTCCAGTCCCTCCCCTAACTCCCCCATTGTGGTCCTTGAGCTTAGTCCAATGGTTGGCTATGTGCATCTCATCTATATTGGTCACCCTCTGGCACAGACTCTCAGTGGACAGCTATACTAGGCTCTTCTCAGCAAGTGCTTCTTAGCATCAAGAATAGCATCTGGGTTTGATATTGCAGATGGGATGGATCCCTTGGTGGGGGAGTCTGGATGGCCTTTCCTTCAGTCTCTGTCTCACTCTTTGTATTTCATTTTGATAGGAGCAATTCTAGATTAATATTTTTTGAGATGGGTAGGTGTTCCCAGCCCTCAACCAGGGGCTATTCCTAACCTCTGAATATGGTCTCTAAAAGTTCTATCTCCCCTTTGTTGTGTATTTCAACTTATGTCATCTCTGTTGGGTCCTGAGAACCTCTTGGGTCCCTGGCATCTGGGACTTTCTAGTGGCTAACTCCAGTTCTCCTTCCCCAACTGCTACACACCTCCTTCAAAGCATTCTTCTTCTATTGTAATGGCACCAGTGACAAACTGCTGTCATAGATTCTGTGTGGCTGATGGGTTGTATTGTGAGATTTTTGTAATTTTGAGCCTCCTTATTTAGTTCTACAAGCCTCTCCAAGAATCTTTCTCTCCTGGGCCAGGGCTTCATCAAGAGTGGCCCATAATTAGCTGTGAGTTGTAAAATGACCTTCTCTTCTTTGATCTCTGTCCCATTCTCATTACCTTCAATCTCTTCTTCTTCCCCAATGAACTAGTCAGGGGCCCACCTGGGGCTGGTAGTGGAGTTTTGGAGCATGAACGAATGTGGCTACAGCCAAGGCTCATCCATATGTCACTGTTCTTGCCTTTCTGGTTGCCATGCAAGTAATACTTCTTGCTTTTGGGTGTATACTCTGGATCATATTCCTTTTCTCTGTTTCTTTTCTTGAAAATCATTGCTGCTGCTGTTGTTTGTTCTTATTGTTGTTTGTTGTTATTGTTACCAGACTAACAAAAACTCTGCCACATACTCTCCCTCTTGCTTAAATTTGAAAGGTTCCCTGAGTTCTGCTGCCTCTTTCTTTCGGACCCACGGAGTCACAAATTATTTGGTGCCCAGTCTAGATTTATGAAAACCAGAGGTGCTCTCCTTCCCCTCCTCTGCTTCCTTGGTGTACTACTTTACTTTGTAGGAGTAAGACATCTGGAAAGATGAAGAGACCTACCTAGATTGGTCTCTTTGCCCTGCAGTGCTTCTTCTGCTTCTTGGACCCTTTCTGTGTTTTCCCTGTTGACCTTTCTCTTGAGTGGCTAGAATCTGGGTAATCAACTGATGCTCTTGATTGACCTCGCTTGAGATCTTTCTCCTTACTTTTTTGTTTGTTTGTTGTTTGTTTATTTTTATGACATTTAATATGAAGGGGAAGCTCAACAGGATCATCTTTGTATTTTTCCCTCAACCATGTAGACCTTTCAACTCCCTATGAGTCAAAACATGTTTTCTGAATGTACTGGGAGAAATGTTTATCTCCTTGTTTATCACTGGGATTTTCTTATTTTTAGCTGTTTTTTGTTCATTTCCTCTCTTTAGGTAATTAGTAAAGCATTCATGCAATGCCATTTAAGAGGATCCAAAGTGGTGCTCTCTAACATGATGAATACTCGTCACTGTAGGCTCTGTAAGCAGTTCTGAGGGGCTATGCTGTGACTGAGCTGACTGTATTTAATGGCAAATTCAAGTCAATTCCTGCTCCTTTTTATTACTATAATCCAGATGCTGACAAAGCTTTCCTTCCTGAGCCAACAAGCCACTGAGTCGTGCAAGGTCCTCATTGAAGTAGTCCATCTGGACACTGACCTGGCCCTGCTGACTAATGGAAAAAGAGAACTTCCATGAGGAAAAGTTTCCTTTGTTTCCCATCTTACCATGGCTCTCAGAGGTGTTCCTTGAGGGAGGTGTTTCTTGAAGGAGGTATTCCTTAAGGGATGTGATGAACTTTTTTTCCTGAACCACATTGTATGCAGTCAGCTGGAAATTCTTTTCTGGAACAAAGTCAGTCCCTGTTCCCACTTTGGTTCTGCTTGTTAGTGGCATGGTCCCCCTTTCTAGGTCCCTGTGTAAAAGGCTGCTCCTTCTCCAGTTTCTTGGCTTTCCTCTGCTTTTCCTTTCTTGCATGCACCAGGCTATTCCACTTGCCTGGCTTGTCTTCTTCCTAATTTTTGCTTGCACTGGCTCTGAGGTTTTGATAGACATAAATTTGGGCTCATCATCAAACTCAGGTTCCCTCCTTGCATTACTTGCTCATCCATGTCTTCCTTGTAAAGTCAGACATATTTTTGTCAAAGTCATCATGAACATTACATTTTTTAGGTGACTGGCTGCCTCAGAAAGACTTCTCTGTGTCTGTCTTGGGATAAATGGATCAGATTTCATTTTTATGTTGGCATCAGAGAAACTCCCTTTCTCTTTCAGCTTCTTCCCATCATTATTTGTTTGTTTCTGCTCCCTAAGCATCCCATTCTCTGTCTTCTGCTCTTCAAGATACCTTGTTGTATATCCTGCTTATAGTGGCTATTCCTGGTTGACAACTTGACTATATCTGGAATGAACTATAATCCAGAATAGGAAGGCTCACCTGCGATCCTGATCTAGAGTCTGGGAGATACAAGTTTCTGACCCAGAACTTGTCATGGAGATCTTGAGGCATCATGGCTATGAATCCCAGGAGACTAAGGCAAGGAGAACTCTGAGTTCAAGATTATCTGGGACAAAACAAGTCCAAGATCCAGACATGGTGGCACACACCTTCTGGGCCACACCTTCTGCTGGAGACCTATATAAGGACATTGGAAGAAGGAAGATTCTCTTCTTTGCCTGCTTGCCTTGTTGGACTGAGCAACTGCCAGATTCTTGAACTTTCATTCATAACTGCTGCTGACCATTGTTGGGGAGTTGAACTCTAAGTCATAAACAAATTTCCTTAAAATATAGAGGCTACTCATAAGTTCTCACACTGGAGAACTCTGACTATATATTGCACCTCTTGAAGCAACAGACTTAATGAGACTGATCATATGCAGAAACAGTGGCTGTTGCTCTCTTACCCACAGAACTCTTTTGGATGGACTCAAGGACCCAGAACCATGATTGAACTGAATTTGGTGTGTTCCAGACTGATATCCAGCACCACCTGACTTACATGGGTTTATCTATAATGAGTTAGAAAATGGAGGACTACTTTTGCCACAAGGCTAGGTAAATATGTCTCTAGGCACTAAAGGAACAACAGTTCTGAATCAGATAAGGAGTTACTTCTTTTTCAGGTATTTTAGAGTTTAACATTTCTCAACATAATCCTCTTAAAATATTTACATTTTGTTTGTAAACAAACAAAGCCAGGGAGTTTGTCCTTGAAAGTGGTGGACATGGGTAATTTGAACCCAAGTATGTCTCTAAAATAACCTCACATTTCTGTCTTATACTTTCCCTACCTTTAATATAAAAGGCTGATCCAGGGAAAATTGTAATTTATTTTACAGGAGTGTCTCAATTTTTGGTTAATAATATCATGATCAATGTTCTTACCAAAGGGATTTAACATATACTTCAGTTGTCAACATTACATATTGTAGGTTCTGTGTTTACAAGTTTCTCAAAGAAAGACATAGAATCTTACTTGTATGGATGTGGCAAGTCTAGATTTTATCAGAAACTACAGAACAGAGAACCACAGTAGAGTCAAGGTATAGGAGCTGTGAAAGCATAGCTGAACCTTAAACCAAGTGTCACTACTGATAGAAAATACATAGAGAACTCCAGACCCCAGTCGAGAAAAATGTTGTTCTTGTCTAGGAATAAAAACATCTTACCACATCTTTTACCACCTGCCCTCCATGTGGTACTCCTCAACTTTGTTCTTTCTGTTTGACAACTAATCAGTTAGCTACTGAAGTATGTTAGCATACAGAACAGAGGCTGTGCCAGAATCGAGAACATAGAAACATTCTGCTGATTGAAGAAAAAGTGAGAGCTAATTTTGAGATCAACTTTTAAATAGCCCCAAGTGGTGATGCAGGTGGTATGAAAAGATGTGTTTGTTGAGTGAAGATGCTGAACAATGCTATTTAATGATGATGAGCTGAGCATGCTGGAATAGAAGACAACCACTTATTCTCTGCAACTGCCTCCAAAACATCATTAAATCTCCTGAAACCTGCATTTGAGGAGCTAATATTTCTACAAAAATTGAGGGACAAAGTGAGGAAAGGTTATGAATTGCAGTGGAAGATGGTAACTGTTACCTTAGTGAGTGAATACCATCTCAGTAGAACCTCATCTTAGAAAAAATGTGATATAACAAATATATATATATATATATATATATATATATATATATATGAATAAGAATGTCTCTGATAGGCTATTGGTCCCCGGTTAGTGGAACTATTTTTGAGAGAGTGAGAGATGTAACCTTGTTAGAGGAGGTGTGACACTGAACAGAGATTTGAAGTTTAAAAGACTACTCTGATTTCCAGGGTCTCTCTGCTCCTCCTGCCTTGTAATTGTGAGCTCTCAAGATAATAAGTTTTCAGTTAGTGCTCAAGTACCATGCCTTCCTGTTCATTGCTAGGGTTCACATCATGGTACCACTGTTTGTCACTGCACTGGAAATGTAAGTAATATATATATGTATGCATGACAATGAGTTTGTGTTCATAAAGGAAGTGAGAGTTACATGCCAGCTGTCTTTATCTATTGTCCCCATCCTTTTCTTATTGAAGCTGGGGTTCACTGAGTGTTTAGACTGCCTGGCTAGCAAGCTTCTGGGGTCCTTCTCTCTCTTCCTTCCAGAATTGGAATTGTTATACAACACTTCTATACCAGGCTTTTTATGTGGGTGCTAAGTGACAAAATCAGGTTCTTATACTTACAAAACAAACATATTTCCCACTGAGGCGTCTCTTCAGGTACAAAAATATTCTTGAATTGATTAAAAAAACAACAACATGACTATAGTATATCTAATTTGTTGAAAATATTTATTTCCATCACCCAGTAATGTACATTGATGCTACATGTTTCACTGAACTTTTAGAAGAGTTGTGTTCACAGGACAGATTTTTATCAACAAAAGATTGCTTACCCTTCTCCAAGGAATGAAATATCAGCAGCCTTTTATCTCTGTTTCCTCCACAGAGTTAACATAGAATTGTAAACAAAATAAAATTAAACTATCCTTACTTTATTTTTTATTCAATTTTCAAATAATACACTGTAAACTGATTATCAGTTCCCTTAAATAAACTTACCTGAAACTGACATGTTTGGTAAAATGAAAAAGTCAAGCTTCAGATTCTCTAACCTAAAAGTCCACATATTGGACATTTTTCATTTGGTTACTACATCAGATCTCTACTAGTGGTACTAATTGGGGAATTTCCTGTTGTTCTGTTATAATCTTATGTACTGTAGGTAATCTAGTATTCTATGTAAGCTTAGTAAGCCTAGTTAGTATAAGTATAGTTAGTGGGATGGGTGAGTAACTCATAGTTCAAATCAAAAGGTAGATTACAATAGAAAAGAAAATGTCTTACTTGGTTAAGAATATCTTGTTTCTGTGCATGCAAGGAAAGAAAGAATACATGTGTTAATGTAAAGGAATCTATACCCATATATCTCATTTTGCTGATATTTTAACGAAAATTTAAAGAATATAGATTGATTTTACAATGTGCCCTGTGTAGCTGGGTTCTCAAAATGTTGATGCAAGACAACAGCATATAGATAAACTGGAAAACTGTTGAGAAAGCAAGCCATGAGCCCAACCCCAGAAACACTCAAGGAGCATCTAGAACAGGGATAAGGCAAGCAACAATCCATGCTTTAAAAAATCTGAATCTGATTTAAACCAAAAATTGAGAACAATTGATTCCATGATTCCTTGAGCATATGCCAAGAGTTCCTGTTGGCTTGAATCAAATACAAGGAATAAAATCAAATACGATTACATTCATGAGGTGGCAATAATATATATATATGTATATATGAAAGTATATTAGAGTCCATTTATTCCTCTCTACAGTTATTCCTTTTATTAGGGAAATATTCCAAATAGTCCAAGACTGAAATATTTTGGAATCAAATTTAATATCCAAGACAAAAACAAACAAACAAAAAAGAAAACCATGCAAAAACAAGCTGGAATTTCTCATATACCAAATTTTACTAATTTTATGAGATTTATCATTTTATTCTGATGAATATAAATTTATTTTAAAACTTTACTTTGGTTAATGTAGAAACATCAGACATTTTAAATTTTTAATTTTTAGAGATAATTTAAAACTATTATTTAAATTTTCTACTCAATATTTTTCTTGAAAATGCTGTCAAATGGCTTTTAAATATAACTGATTCTGAAAATTGAAAAATAACTGATTCTGTTCAGATCTTCTGTCTAATAATTCTTTATTATTTAAACAATTCTAAATAGACCACATTTTTTTGATAAAAGTTTCCTAGTGTAGTGGAATGCCAGGGCCAGGAAGCAGGAGTGAGTGTGTTGGTGAACAGAGGCCAGGAGGAGATGATGGGGGGTTCAGGGGAGAAACCAGGATGGGGTTAACATTTGAAATGTAAATAAAGAAAATATCCAATAAGAAAAGTTTCCCATATAATATTTTACATTGTTTTAACCAACAGCATGCCACACAATGCATTGCTTAAGGGGCATGTGTTTCTCTTTCAATTTGCAAAAACACTTCAGGAGTAATGACAATTATTTTAAAGTAGGAAATCAATTTTCATTTCTAAAATTAGGCTAGGTTAAAATTTTAAGTTTTTTTTTTTTTACACAAATTCTTACTTATATATAATTGTGCAAGCCACATTGTAGCAATATGACCAGTTAGGATAGAATAATAGCTTCTTATGTGAGTTGATTATAATATATTGTTTCACATCATTTGTTTAATTTTAATTAACCAGATGAGTTCTCTACAAAAAAAAAAAATAGTCTTGGGGTGTTTCATTATCTACCGCAGACATTTCTAGGTGTGTTTAATATGCTTTTATAAAATGCAGAATTACTCTTAAGAGTCATATTAGCTCATTTTTGTCTTATAGAAAAATTCTTATTAATATTTAATTTAAATAGCAGTTTCACTCTCCTTACTCTTAACTTAGAGTTCATCTTGGGCCATAATAAGATCAACTTTTCTGTTTTTCAACTAGAATTATGTTAATGCTTCCAATAAATTTTATTATTCATGGAGAGTAAGCAAATTACCAAAGAGCTGGCCTTATATTATATTTATGACTATATCTGCTAATTTCTGTACATAATCCTATGTACAGTGATGTATAATTATCGTGAAACAAATAATGTCATAAAGAGAGTCTTGGAGTCTTTATAGAAGGATTGCACTGTAAACAATATCACTATATACAAATTCTATGTGAACTGACAAGTAGCTGCTATGTTTAGAAAGGGCAAATATTTTAAGTTTATATGTAAAGATGTATATTTTCAAGTAACACTGGGGCAATGAATATTAACAACATTTGTAGTTTGACAAAAATTTACTATTGTTGTCTTCTGTTCTTCCCCCAATATATTCTCTTGGACTTTGAGGTTTTCTGTTTTATAAACATCCACTAATTTTAACTCTTTTACTATGCAACATCTATAATCACAAAATAGCAGGGGAACACACGGCATGTATCTGATAATTTTGGGTATCTGATAGGGGAAATGCCAGTAAAATGGCTGATACATTCTCCATCTAGCAGTCATTAAAGTCATATAGCAAAACATGGCTTACTTTTGAAATGTATTATTATGAGTAGAATTATGTAGAGAAAATAAACCATGAAATGAAAGCCGATGTGGTGGTGCGTGTCTTCCTTCTTCACACTTGGATAACTGTGGTAAGAGTTTGCAAGTTTGAGACCAGCCTGAGTTACAAAGTGAGGTCTTATCTTAAGAGCAAAACAGAACAAAACAAAAACCTGTGAGGAATACTGATGGGGATTATAAAACGGTGAAAATGTAGTCATTCCATAGAAGAAATATCTTGAAAGGAATTGTATTATTATAAATATGCAGAAACAAAAAGTCATATTTCATTCTACCAACAAATCTGGATGACATATTTAGACGAATTTTTTGCTGAGGTCTTTTTGTTTTTATTCTCATATATTCAAATATTAGTTGATGAGGCTGCAAACAAACTCACAGCAATTATGGGCAGACATTACATAACATCTCTCAGCTGATAATACATGGAGAATTACCTAAAATAAAATTTGGAAATGAACTCTGTAAAATATCATATTCAAAAGGAATTGAAGGAGCAGACAAAGTATTTATAAACCCAAAATTACACAATAAGAGGAGAATTTAATTGTCCTTTGGGTGGCTCATTAAGATACAATGTTTGCACCCATCTCAAAAGTTTTCTTTAAAGAATCATTTCATAAAAGGAGTTACTCCCTGTACCTTACCCGTGCCCATGTTAGATTAAAACTTACAGAACATATGGCTATGATTAAATGTATCTTTCTTTTTTCTATCTATTCCTGTTTCCTAACTTCTAGAAAGAAAAAACCTTCAAACAATATATTTTAATGATATACATTTTCTTAAGAACACACATTCTAGAAGAATTTTCATCAATAAGGGTAGTATAAAATACACTGTATTTAGTGGCCTTCTACAGTATCTATTTTTTTATGAATGTTATTGTATGAAATGTGCTAAATGGTTTATGGTATGTGAGATATATACATGTATATGTATATATGTATACATATACATATATATGCAGAAGTATAAGTATATGTATGTGCATTTATACAAACACACATATACATATTTTTCTAGAATTTTCCATAAAGAAAATTCATCTTGCAAGCACATTATTAAACTGATAAAGAAAAAAGAAGCTTTACCCCTTCAGGATTATACTTTGCAAGCACGCCATTACCATGGAATTCTTCAAGAACATCCTTTAATTTCTTTGTAGAATCTACAACAACAAGAAAAGAGAAAGAGAGAAAATACACAAACCATTTATATAATCCTGATATGTTTATGTACTCCAGCTCAAACAAAAATACATCATGTAAATAATCACAAAGAGAAGTCAAGTTTTAAATCAACACATTAAATGCTTTTTGAGAGAGTAAGGAAGCTGAGGAGGAAACCCAAGTTCTTGCACAAATGAGATAAGCATTCTACCACTGCAATACATCCCCAGCAAACAAAATCTACTTAGTCATAAAAGATAATGGCAAAGTAGTGAAAGCAACTATATGTATGTATGTGTGTGTGTATATATATATATATATATATATATATATATATATATATATTCCCACCCACATGCACACACAGACACACACACAGACACACACAGACACACACACACACACACACACACACACACACACACACACACATATTCACCAAGTATATTTTTTTGGGATTCAGGTCACAGTCTCTCTAACAGTTAGTGGCAAATAAATGAGATTTTTATGTTTTTTTTTCTTTATTTTGATTGTGTCAAATCTAACTGAATACAATAAATGTAACTTAAAAAGGTAAAGAGAGTATCATCATGCCTTGTTAAAGTACAGCCTGCTCTTCTCACATCCACATCACTGTTGTAGGTTATTTGAGTACAATATTCTTTAAAAACCATGTAACTATACTCTGTCCACATTATATTTTTATAAGCAAATTTACTTTTGATTTTTTTCCGAGTTTAGGGTATTCTAAAAAATGCTACTTTGAACATTCAAACGGGTCAGTTTTTGTGTGAACAAACACAACCATTGGGACCTTTCATATTGAGTAGTGATAAGTATCACTGTATAAAAATAATTTCAGAAGCTTATAAATAATACATTAAAATTTCAACTAAACAATTCTTTCATAAGATTATATCCTCTGATCAAAGCATTTCAAATTGATTATTCACTTTAGTTGGAGAAATATAATGGAAGACAATGAAAATCCATATAAATGTACCAAGACATCAAGAGCCATATAGTAAGACCCTGTCTCTAAACACATAAATAATTTTATATATGAAAGAAGTAAAGAAAGAAAGAAGTAGAATGAGTGCCTCCCTGCCACATAAGAAAAGTCTCATAAACAAGTACTTAGTCAGGCAGTGGTTGTACACACCTTTAATATTAGCACTTGGAAAGCAGAGGCAGGTGAATCTCTGAATTCAAAACCAGCCTGGTCTACAGAGTTCCAGAAAAGCCAGGGCTACACAGAGAAACCCTATCTCTTGACAATAAAATTTGGAAATACTGAACTTGAAATGTGGGAAATAGAATTTTTCAGGTATTTTTTTAAAGAGAAAATGAGTAATTTTTTCCTAGCACTTGAATATAATTCTTTCAAATATTTCCTGAGGCTTGGTGATTATGAACAACAACAATAAATTTTTACTTAAAAATACAAGACTGATTCTTCAATGAAGTTTCAACACATTCAGTTGGTTACCACAAATTCATCATAGTATATGTATTTTCAACCCTTACTTCACCTGAAATATTCCATTTCTCTCCTTTATGTTGTACTTCATTGTAGATTGTGTATCTGTAGGTGGTATTCAGAGTGTACTGTGCACCACTTTCACTATTTCCACACTTCACAGTACATTCTGCCACTGTCACATCCTCTCATGTCAGAACATTTCACTGATAGAAACAGGAACAGTGGAATAGTTAAGTCCTCTTTCATCAACTTCCTTCTCTCCAGCTCCATCACAAATATCCAGCTTCCTCTGACAAGCATTTTGCCCATGCTTAACCATGCTTGGGAAATGACATCACATCATACACTGCTTTGTGTCTGTCTTCATTCTCCTTAGCATAGTATCTTCATGGTCTATCCATGTGTAGAACATTTCATTCCCTGCTATACCTGACTCCATTGATTTGGCTTGTATTTCATTTTGGATGATATGGAAATATTGCAAAAAAGAAATATATAAGTTTTGGGGAAACAATATTTCAGTTATGTTCATAATAGAATACATCAGTTTTGTGACCACTCCATGTTGGAAAATTTAAGGAACTGACACAAGGATTTTCAAATCCCAATACCATTTTATAATCACACATTAATAACTAAAAGTTACAATCTTACTATCTGTTAAGTTCCAACCTTAGTTTTCTAATATCTTTATTAGAATCATCTGTGCTTGGACTTTTGTTATGTGTCTCTCTAGTCATGTGCTAACAAGGTGTGAACATACTGTCATGTGATTAGTGTTCCTTTTCATGTTTGCACATGTGAGCTTGCTTTTGTCTGGAGAGATGCACAAATTGGCAATTACATGTGTCATATCTCAGGAGCGATTCACTGTGTTTTGTAAGACGAGTTCCTCCATTTGACCTGAGGCTTGTTAAGTAGACTAATCTGTCAGCATGACCAGAGATCTTCCTGTCTTTTCTTCTCTAATACTGATACTACACTCTCCCACTACCCATTATTGTACCTTTTGTTGTTGTTTATTACTTGATCTTAGTACAAAGGCTTGAGCTTAAACTCAGATTCTCATATGTACATGGTACATTCTATACCAGCTGAGCCATCTCCTGAGTCTTTGGTTATTTACATATTCATCAGAGGAATGAACATCACTATTCAAGTCTTTTCAATTAAACCTTCTAAGTGGTTTAGTTGGATTCCTTTATGTTAAAGTTCTTTGTAGAATGTATTTATTTGGTTGAAGTCTACAAATCTTCCAAAGTTTTCTTTTTCTTTTTGGCAAGTATTTCACCAGCATTTTGTGTCTGTGATCAGAGTTGATTTGCTGTTTTGTCAGGCACTGCTATATAAATTATTAGAAAAAGTATTTGTTTTCATTTAATCCACAGCTTTTAGTTTTATTATAAACTGAAAGTTATAAAATTAAATAAACACAAGAATGTGAGTGCAGAGTGGTTCATATTGGAGCAGGGCTTGTCTAATATTTATGAGCTTAACTTTCAGTACCTAGAACCTTCTTAAAAACAAGCAGAGGAAGGGTTACTTTTTCTGCCCTTGGTCCAACCATTACAAATGTCACACTGATTGTTTCCACATGGATAATGTCAGAGACATATACTACTACAAAGAATAGATTATACAGTTTTGTTCAAAGTTCTACCTTCAGAAATGATACAGTATTATTCTCAATTGGTAAATTCTCTTATAAAGACAGTTACAGAACCCACTATACTAATTCTCTAACACATGTACATGTACTGAAGACCTTATTATGAAATATACTCTAACACATCATTGATTCTTTACCCATGGAGGAAATAACACATTCAGCAATAATTTTAAAACATTGTTCAAAATACACATGTAAGATTTCACTGACTTGACACTGATTTTACATGATGCCATTGATCATAGGGAGATAAATTAAATAGCTAAAGTCTTAATATATGTTTTTTTTCACAAACTATCCTGAAGTGTGATGTTGCTCCCAGGCAATTTAAGAAAAGAATCCATATTCTTATGACCTGCCACCTACTCAACCAGACCCTTTTTTAATTTTAAAGTTCTACTATAAAAGTATTTGCATAAAGATCACCTATGACCCAATCTTAGCCTCACAGTCTAGTTTTCAACCTAAATACTATTTTTTTCTTTTCTTATCTCTGAGCTTAGTTTCTCCAAGATTGAGACTTAACTTATTTATTGAGCCTTCTACAGATAAGGATCTATTATGAAATACCACAAATCCACCAGGCTGCACAATCCTCAGAAAAAAACACTGAATAAGCTATCTACATGTATATTTGTGCTCTCTATTGCCATAGCCTGTTTAATTTGCGTATTATAAATGTCATATTATAAATATCACATTGAGAGCCTATTTTATTTTAGCTGCTTTCCTAAATTCCTTTTCTTTTCTTTTCTTTTCTTTTCTTTTCTTTTCTTTTCTTTTCTTTTCTTTTCTTTTCTTTTCTTTTCTTTTTTTTTTTTGGATGGGGGAGGCTAGTGCCCCTCTTTTTCTTTTCTTTTTTTTTTTAAATTAGGTATTTTCCTCATTTACATTTCCAATGCTATCACAACAGTACCCCATACCCTCCCCTCTCCACTCCCCTACCCACCCACTCCCACTTCTTGGCCCTGGCATTTCCCTCTACTGAGGCAAATAAAGTTTGCAAGACCAATTGGCCTCTCTTTCCACTGATACATCTTCTGATACAAATGCAGCTAGAGACACGAGCTCTGGGGATACTGGTTAGTTCATATTGTTGTTCCACCTATAGGGTTGCAGATCCCTTTAGCTCCTTGGATACTTTCTCTAGCTCCTCCATTGGGGGCCCTGTGATCCAACCAATAGCTGACTGTGAGCATCCACTTCTGTGTTTGCTAGGTCCCGGCCTATTCTCACAAGAGACAGCTATATCAGGGTCCTTTCAGCAAAATCTTGCTAGTGTATGCAATGATGTCTGCATTTGGCGGCTGATTATGGGATGGATCCCCTGATATGGTAGTCTCTAGATGGTCCATCCCTTTGTCTCAGCTCCAAACTTTGTCTCTGTAACTCCATGAGCTTTTACCATAAACAGACCTTTCTTACTGGTTATGCCCACTCCAACTTATGTTTTAAATAGCAGCAAAGACACAAAACATTGGAGAGAGAGAGAGAGAGAGAGAGAGAGAGAGAGAGAGAGAGAGAGAGAGAGAGAGAGAGAGAGAGTGGATCCCTGACCTGTCTTCATCAACCTCAAGGACAAGGCAAAGAGTAAGGAAGTAACAACTGCAAAGGATCCTAAGACATACTGTCACTCATATTGCAGCTGATACCAGAGCCCCATGTCAAACATCAGAGTGACAGATTCAGAGTTCCCTGATGCTAAGAAATCTAAGCCAGCATCCAGAGTGGTTGTACCAGCTTGCAATCCCACCAACAATGGGGGAGTGTTCCTCTTTCTCCACATCCTCATCAGCATGTGCTTTATAGTGTTTAAAAAATAGCATAAGGGTCTTAAAAATTTCTACTTAACAAATGAATCTCACATCCCTTTAGGCATCTGTAACATCTTGGACTACTTTGCATGTGTGTGTGTGTGTGATTTCATTGCTTCTACTTTAATGAAAACAAACAAAAACACTTAGCACCCTGGTTGAATAATGGAGAAATATGAAGATTTGGATTTAGATCTTATATTTGGAAAGCTCAGTTGGTTATCTTGTGGATATTTCAAACATTCTGTTGCTTCATTTTCAAACACTTAAAATACAACTGATGAAATCTTACAATACTATATCTAGAAGTGTCTAATATCCAATAATTATATGTTGTTGTTCCATGTTCAATGTGACTTTGAAGACACTGACACGCTTTATCAATTTTATATTGCATTCAGACTTCAGTGTAAACTCATGCATATTGGCATTGTAGACACAAACATATATGACTCAATCTTTCTTATCAATAATTATTGTATGTTCTTTACATTTAACACTCAGTATCTAGCATCTGGTTATGCATTTTAAAGCATACTATGACTCCAACACTTTTGTACTGTCGATGATGTTCTTGTACCTATAATGTATTCTATTAGATAAAATAAAATGTATACTAGAAAACCTAACACAGTATAATCTTCCATATATATATATACATATATATATATATATATATATATATATATATATATATATATATATGAAGGTGATCTAACTTAAACGGCCAAATAATAGGGGAAACAGAGTCCTAATTGGACATCACTTATCACGAAATGTAGCTTGTAGTACTAGGAATGGGTTACATTTAATTGAGTTATTAGTCAAAGATATGCCATAGCAACCCTCAAACAATCCAGGCTGTTGCCAAGAATATAGGTTGCTCTCCATAAACTGACAGTAAGATGTTATTGATGAAGACATTATCAAAACAACTCTTTAAACTTGGAGAAATTGATCTGGTACATACATAGAGCCTTGATGACACTGGGATATACTTTGCACTCTACCAGAGGAGAATGCACACCAGCTACACATCCTTTGATTTCCAATGGTGACTTGCCTTCAAGATATACTAGTGCAATAGTGGCACAAAGCTTGTGGGAGTAACCAATACCTGACTGGATTGAAGATCTACTCCATGAGATGGATCCCATACCCAGAACTGCTCAGGTGACCAAGAACTTTGTACTAAGTAGGACCTAAGAGTAAACCAAATATTATTGTACTGCTAAGCCAATGGTTTTCAATCTTCCTAATACTACGAACCCTTTAATACAGTTTCTCATGTTGTGATGACCCCTAACTATAAAATTATTTTCATTGCTACTTCACAAAAGTAATTTGCTAGACAGTCATATCTCAGGTCTAAGAACATAGGAAATGTGTGCTTTCCAATGGTCACAATGCACAGGTTGAGAACCACTGTGATAAACGAACATCCCAATAAAATGGCTACTAACAACTTCTGCTATACTCATAGATCAGAGCTTAACTTAGCCATCATCAGAGGGTCTTCCCCTTATAGCAGATAGAAATAAACACGTAAAACTAATTTTGGATATTGAGCAGAAAGTTAGAAAACTGACCATTTGCTACTAATTGGAATATTTCCATCAAATCCCCTGCAGTAGGTCTTAGGGAACGTTGCAGAAGAGGTCAAAGACTGTAAAAGCTAGAAGGGATGGAAGACAATAAGGAAGCAAGGCCTTCTAAACACAACATGACATAGGCACATATTACCTTAGAAATACTGAAGCAAATGCACAGGGTCTACATATGTCTGAACCAGGTGGAGTCTTAATGCTAAAAGAGGAAGTGGACACAAGGCCCCTTCTTTAGCCCAGAAGCTATCTCCTATTGATAACAACCTATAAATAAAGAAAAAAATAGTTTGCTCCAAGGGAGTCTTACTGGAAAACCAAAACAAAAATCAAAACAACTCTTAATTGTAGGCCCCATGCCCAGCATTAGATGACTAAAACAAACTAAACTCAGTGGAATATTTAGACATTCTTCTCATAATGTTATATCAGGGCAGGCAGGGTTTGTTTGTTTGTCTCTTCCTTCCTTCCTTCCTTCCTTCCTTCCTTCCTTCCTTCCTTCCTTCCTTCCTTCCTTCCTTCCTCCCTCCCTCCCTCCCTTCCTTCCTTCCTTCCTTCCTTCCTTCCTTGCCTCCCTCCCTCCTTCCCTCCCTCCCTCCTTCCCTCCCTCCCTTCTTCCTTCCTTCCTTCCTTCCTTCCTTCCTTCCTTTCTTTCTTTCTTTCTTTCTTTCTTTCTTTCTTTCTTTCTTTCTTTCTTTCTTTCTTTCTTTCTTTCTTCTCTTTCTTCTCTTTCTTCTCTTTCTTCTCTTTCTCTCTTTCTTTCTTCTTACATGTCCTTTGTATATGTGTTATGATTTCTAGTCTTGTGTTGTTATGGGATTCTTTGTATCAGCATGTGTATGTCTCTGAGTCTATAACTTGTGGTTTTTGAACTTTTCCATGGGCTATTTTTATTTCTCTTTTTGTTTTGTCCTATATCAATTGTTTGTTTTGGTTTCATCTTATTTTATATTTTTTAGTATTCCTTAGATGCCTGTTTGTTCTCTAAGAAGAAATAGGAAAACTGTGTACATATACTGAATGAGCTATCAGGGAAGAATGGGAAGAGTGAAGGGAGGGTAAACTGTAACCAGACTATATTATATGACAAAAATGTTTTTGTTTTGCAAAGCCAAACCAAAATCTCTCTCTCTCTCTCTCTCTCTCTCTCTCTCTCTCTCTCTCTCTCTCTCTCTCTCTCTCTCTCTCTCTCATATACACACACACACACACACACACACACACACACACACACTTGTGTGTGTGCACACTACCCCTTGTTTTGGTGTTATCCTTTCTATCAGAAAGAATTTGTGTCACTACTAAACAAAAGTGTACAGGTTATTATATAAGTTCAATGGTTCCAGAAAGCTTAAACATAAACAATGGATCATTATTTCCCCACATAAATAATTGTTGAAGTAGTCTGTTATCATAAGATATTAGAACAACATTCAGCCTGTTTCTTGGCCTTTTGTTTTTGTTTGTTTTGCATTTTCTTCTCTTTTCATTGCTTTTTAAAACCATAGATTCTTTATTCACATACTAAGAGTACAGCTTCTACTCCTTTATTCCTCCCTATTACTCTTTACCTCCTTTACCATGGGGATCTATTCCCTTTCTGTTTCTCATTAGGAAAAAAAACAGGGGCTTGTAACAGATAACAACAAAACATAACAAAATAAAATGAAATAAGATGCATCACATCAAAGTTGGGTAAGACAAACCAACAGAAAAGTAAAGAACACCAAGAGAAAACAGAAGAATCAGAGGTCCACTGTTTACATGTCCAGGTATCCCATAAAAATACTAACTATAAGGTTAGTATCTATGCAGAAATCTTGCTGCAGACTCATCTATGGCTCTGATTGCTGCTTATTCTCTGTGAGTTCATGCAAGCTTGACTCAGTTGTTTTAGAGGACCTTGCTCTACTAATGTCCTTCATCCTTCTCTCTCGCCAACTCCTCTGTCTCTTCTTCATAGGGTTTTCTGAGCTCAGAGGAAAAGATTTGATGGAGACATTTTGTTTAGAGCTGTGTGTTCCAAGTTTTTTCTCTTTCTGCATAAGGTCTGGTTGTAGGCCTCTGTATATGTTCCTGTCTGCTGCAAAAGAAAAAGGCTCTCTGATGATGACATAAGGCATCAGTCTATGAGTATAGCTGAATACCATTAGGACCCAATTTATTAATACTCTTTAGTTTTTGTTTTTGACCTGTAGCATTTTATTTTATTCCTAGTGTTCACTTTTCTGTTTGTTAGCCTGTTGTGATGGATTGTATATTCTTGGACCAGAGAGTGGCACCGTTTGGAAGTGTGGCCTTATTGGAATATGTGTGACCTGGTTGGAGTGGGTGTGTCACTGTGGGTGTAGGCACAAGATCCTCACCCTAGTTGCCTGGAAGTCAGTCTTCCACTAGAAGCCTTTGGATGAAGACATAGAACTCTCAACTTTGCCTGTGCCATGCCTGCCTTGATACTGCCATGCTCCCACCTTGATGATAATGGACTGAACCTCTGAACCTGTAAGCCACCCCCAATTAAATATTGTTTTTTATAAGACTTGCCTTGGTCATGGAATCTGTTCACAGCAGTAAAACCCCAACTAATACACCTGTGGAGTATCTTTGTGTGTCATTGACACTAGAACATGGAGATAAATTTTCATTGTAGGTACCACTTGACATCTCCACATTCAATGAGTTGTCTGGATGTTGTCTTTATCAATGGGACCATGCTGTCAGTATGTGGAGAGCTACTTATTGTCTTAAAATAACATAGGCTGCAATGAACTTGGTTGAGTAAGTGTCCACGTGGTAGAAGGGAGCATCCTCTGAGTATATATGCCCAAGAAAAGTATAGCAGGATCTTGCGGTAGATAGATTCCTATATTCTGAGGGACTGCCATATTGACTTGTTTCTATACATGTTTATACTCCCACTATCAACAGAAGAATGCATATCATGCCAGCATGAACAGTCCCTTGCATCATTGAACTTAGTGATGGGTAAAATGTGACCTTAAAATGCTTTTGATTTGCATCCTCTCCATTTATATGTTGAACATTACATTAAATGTTTCTCAGTCATTTGTGTTTTCTCTATCAAGACTTATCTCTTTGGATGGGGATCCAAGTTTTAAAATTATTTTTATTAGGTATTTTCCTCATTTACATTCCCATTGCTATCCCAAAAGTCCCCCATACCCTCCCCCCCCCCAACTCCCCTACCCACCCACTCCCACTTCTTGGCCCTGGCATTCCCCTGTACTGAGGCATATAAAGTTTGCACAACCAATAGGCCTCTCTTTACACTGATGGCCAACTTGGCCATCTTCTGATACATATGCAGCTAGAGACAAGAGCTCCAGGGGATACTGGTTAGTTCATATTGTTGTTCCACCTATAGGGTTGCAGATTCCTTTAGCTCCTTGGGTACTTTCTCTAGCTCCTCCATTGGGGGCCCTGTGATCCATCCAATAGCTGACTGTGAGCATCCACTTCTGTGTTTGCTAGGCCCCGGCATAGTCTCACAAGAGACAGCTATATTTGGGTCCTTTCAGCAAAATCTTGCTAGTGTATGCAATGATGTCTGCTTTTCAGTTTCATGTGAACATTTATTAATTATTGATCTTAGTGTCTATACTATTGGTGTTCTCTTCAGGAAGTCTTCTCCTGTGCAACTAAGGTCAAGACTATTGCCCACTTCCCTTCTATCAGATTCAGTGTGCTTGGAGTATGTGGTCATTGATTCCCTTTGAACTGAGTTCTGTGCAGGTAGATAAGTATAGTTCTATTTACAGTCTTCTGCACAGCACATCTAGAGATTGGACAGCACCATTTTTGAGGACACTATCTTTATCCAGTGTGTCTTTCTGGCTTCAATTTAAAAAAAAAAATCCATTGGCCATAGTTGTTTGGATTTAATGCAGGATTTTTCAAATCGAATGTCTGTTTTTATATATACATGCTCTATGATATAATAGTAATAATTATTATTATTAACAACTGTAGGTTTTTAGTACAAGTTGAAATTAGGAATGCTAATATCTCCAGCTGTTCTTTTGTTGTTCAGAATTGTTGCATATATTTTAGGTTTTATGTTTCTATGTGAAGTTGAAAACTGTTTCAAGGCCTATAAATAATTGTGTTTGAATTTGAGTAGGACTGCACTGAATCTGTAGATTGCCTTTGGAAGAATTTTTATTTTAACTAATTTTTTAATAAGAGATTTAAAATGTGTGAAAATGCATAAGCACTGTTTGTATGCAAGTATACCTGTGGAGATGGTAAACATGCATGTGTGTTTGTGTGTTTGTATGTTTTCATGTTTGTGAAGGCTAGAAGTTAAGATAGGGTTTCTTCTTTCATTGCTTTCCTCCTTATATAGTGAGAAAAAGTTTCTCACTTGTCTGCAGTGCTCACCAATTTGGTTAGTCTATTTATCTACTCTTCTCCATGATTTCCCTAGGTTTCCCTTCTGATCTGGTATTATAGGTGTCTTGCCACACCCACCTAGATTTTTATGGGGCCAGGCAATCTGATGTCTAGTCTTCCTGTTTGTGATGCAAGTGCTTCAGCCACTGACTCATTTTTTCCAGCCACAACAAAGAGTTTACAAAATAAACATATACTTATTTATATATCATTAGACAACATAGTATAAAATTATTAAAGAATAAGTTCTACAAAGCATAGTCTCATTTTTCTTCAAGAGAACACCAGATTTCAATTGTCCCAAAATAAATTATATATTTAAATGTGTATATCCTTAAATATATGTCACATATGTCTATATTTATAATTTGAGTTGATTGTTGGTTGACATAGACTCTTATATATCTTTCTGCCTCTGCCTTAACAGATCATATGTGTGTGTATGGATGTGTGATTGTGTGTGTGTGTGTGTGTGTGTTAGACAGGTGTATGTGAAAGGCAATTGTTTTACAAGTTAGAGAGTAGTCACAGCTGTCATAAGAAAGGAATGATATACTTCCATTAAATATACATAAGCTACTTCCATTAAATCTACATAAAGTACAAAATGCACTAATCACTTTCATAAATAACATGTTGCTATTAGACTACTTTGGTAATCTGGTTCCTTCTTATCAAAGTAGCCTGCATCCTGGTTTCCATGTTTACTAAAATTATGAATACAGACAAACAAAGGGCAAATAATAACTACCTTGTGTTTATGCTTCTGCTAGTAGTAGTATATGGTTTACAACTGAATATATCATGTCTTTATTATCGTTTCTGCAGTCAGTCTTATGTGACCTCTGTAGTTAGTTTTTCCATATCCCAAATTTCAGGTTATCATCAACTTTTTCTGTATTATTTTAATTTTTATCTAGATGTTTTAAGCTTCTTTTATAAACCAAGAAAAAGAATGTAATATAAAATGCTCTAAAGCAATACTTAATATGCCAGTTTAAAATTTTGTTGTGGGAAATTTGCTTCTGTGGGCAATAGCATTAAGTTCAGTCATTATATGTGTTAAATCAAAACATTTAGTGAAATAGAATTATGACTTACTGTTTTGAATCTCTAGATTATTAAAAAAAATAAGCCCACACTAGTTCAGAAGATGAGAGTTTTGTTTTTTACAAAGTTCTTATGTGGGTTGAAAACACTTAGTGAGAAAGCAGACATTCTGGCAACAATGCTGCATTCTCTAGTCACACTGCTAATAACATCCTCCTTTAGAACAATGCAAATGCTAAAGGATGAAGTTAGTTTCTGAATTTTCAGCTCTCTGTACATTTAGAAACAGAAATAATATTTGGTAAGATGTAGAAACCAGTCTTTTGAGTCTGTAAAAGAACATAATTTGGTGCCAAGAAAATGTTTAGTTACTAGCAGGAGGACATGAGTTTCCAATACCAAGATAAAATTTCAAACATTTCTAAACATTATACACACACACACACACACACACACACACACACACCTGCGCACACTCCAGTCACATATCCAGTCTGGGATATGAGACTGCTTCAAATTGTCCACAGTAATTGACTATGATTTGCCTCCTGATCTAGGAACATGATTTTACAGCAACAGATAGTTTCTCTGAATGTGTGATTGTGTGATATTTTGATATGTTGACTTTTGGGAACATATATATAAATGCTAGGGCCCCAAGAGGACTTGTTGTTAGTTGATGGTTAGTTGATTGTTGATGGTGGCAGTTTGTTGGATAGTTGTGCACAAAGACGAAAGAAGAAGACAACATTAGATATCATGAAGGCAAAGATCAATCATGCCCAAAGAACTTGATGTGCCATATCAACAGGAAGTAGTCTTAAGGATAATATTGCTTCCCTTCCTATCTATCTTTTTTCTATCCTATCTGTGGCTTCATCCTTAGAACATGCCTAGAATGAATGTTGTATTCTTGATTACAATTTGTCCAAAGTCTATCTCTCTCTTTAGTGTAATTGGGAAATTTCATTTTATTCCTTATTATGTTGCCTTTACTTGGGGTACATCCTATTCTTGATTTTACCTTTATTGTGCCTTCTTTGGCAGAACAACTAAACCATCTTCTTAAACTACTTTTTAAAAATTATAGGAATCTAACTAGGATTCTCATAAAGTCACTAATTCATATGAAAAACATTAATTTTTGAATGTTTATCTTCAAGTTGATCTGCAGGAAATTTTCTCAATAATTTCCTGATGCCCAGAAATCATTAGGCTATGTAATGTTGACAGGAAAAAGACAAATCAGCAGCAAGCAGTAATCCTAGGATGAAGTCTCTGGTGACCTTACATGTCATAGCTCACCCACTGCAGGCCATAAAACAAAAATGGTTGATCATCTCCAGCAAACTCCCCTGCATGTCTTAGCCTTTCTTGATGGCTTCTGACAGCCATGCAATAGATCATGTGTTTAATTTTGTAGAGTTTAGTAAATTAAGATATGTGCACACATTGATACACCATACTACTCAAATATGTATTTTGAATTCCATTGGGTTTATGCCTTAAGTTCTGAAAAGGATAATTCTGAGATTCCACATCTATTACAGTGGATGTCTTGGAAATCCCTTTGCAGATTAAGCTGTTGATTTTCAGGCATGTGTGTTAATCTCAGAATACAAAAATATATTATGAATTGTGGCATGAAACTTGTTACATATATATCTTACAAACTTGTAGGTTATACATATATATATATGTGCATATATATATATATATATATATTATATATATATATATATAACCTATAATATATATATATATATTATATATATATATATATATAACCTAACAGGACTTTAAAGAATTTCTCTTAGAACAGAAGGACAATATTAGATTTCCCAGAGATATTATAAATAATGGCTTACTGACTTTAAAGTTTTAAACATCAATGAGACTGATAGGCTGATAACAGATCTACTGATATACATTTGATTATGGGGGAGGGGGAATCTACTGAATGAAATCAGCCTGTTTTTATTAAGGATGTCCTAACTTTAGAATGGAGGGAAAGAATTTGTGTTGAGGGAGAGATTTCACCTTTATTTTAGCCAGAGTTAAAAATACTATTCATTACATCTAAATTGACAAAAATAAGATTTACAGTAGGAGACCCTTGAATATCTAAGCTACAAACATAAATAAACAAAATATAACCCCCAACAAAACATGTAACTTATATTGCTGGTCCCTCTACTTGAAAACAGGTCTGAGAATGGCTGAGACATGAAAATGCCTCCAGGTAAGACTTCAGCTATGCCTAACCAATAAATATTTTTAGCTACAAAATCCTCAAAACTTGTTATGCTATGCTTTCAAATGGCATAGATAAAAAGACATTACAGTTTGGTTATACAGTCTAAAGTAATTTATAAAGAAAGACAGATACCTTACCTTCTCAAAAAGAGAACAAAGAATCATCTTTAAATGAATTGGGCACATTCTATATTCTACATATATATCACTGCAGCAATGTATATTACTTGTAAAAGTTTATATGTTTACAGATACCATGAAGATAAAATGATCCTGACAACCTTCATCCTCTGGAATACAGAGAAGGATGCCAAAACACTGAGACAATTATTCCAGCATTCTGCTTGATCCTATTTCAGACTGCCTCAATGCTGATCCTCAAAACTCTATATCCAGAAAGATTTAAAAATGGCTAACTAGATAGTTCAGAACCAAGGACTGTTCTTGTCAGTACTTCAGTGAAGCCCTGAACTTTCTCAGCATGCAGAAACTGGACAACAAATGTTGCATAATGTTGCATCAAGCTTTCTTAGATTAACCAATATCCCAATTTTCTAAGGGAATCCCACATAGGAAAATGACACTCCTGTACAACAGAAATAAATTTTAAAACAATGATGTCCCCATTCCTAACAGGTAGGGTGGATAGGTTTTGGTCATTCAATTGATGATGGATGTATATTATCGTTTAAGAGTGTTGGTTACAAATTGTTATGGTTTGGGGCAGGAAGGAAACAAAATAAAGGAGGTTAGATTCAGGGATTTCCTTTTCTAATTACTTACTTTCTTATATTGTTCTTTCTCTCCTGTCTAGTGTTAGGGGAAAGGAAGGTGGAAAAATAATAAGAAAGCAGGTTATAGGAATAATAGGATACTCAGGTAGATTATTGAGTCTACTTTTAGACTAAAGAACATCCACAAGTAAATTACTTTTTACATTTGGTATGGACATTGTATATTTATTAAAAATGAGGTTATATTGAAGCAATGTTAAGTTCTAGTCCTTCAAAGCTGCTACTACAAACATTTTTGGAAAATTTAAACAAAATTCAAGTTAATAGTCAGACAAACTTTTGGTCATGTTAAATACTAGTGTAGTTAATTACAGGAAGATGTTTTCAAAGAGAAACAGAAAGTAAATAACTAGAAACAAATAATGTTTGCCTAAGATATATCATAGATAGATAGATGGTCTTCAAAAACATCAGAGATGCACAGAATATGCCATTTAAAGATGTTTCTGTAACAAAAGATTCTTTTGAAAACGACACAGATCTGCTCCTGACAACATATCCATTCTACTTCAAAGAAGATGATATGCAACAAAGAACCTCCATATGGAGTTTGCTTGACATGTGACAAGCTGGCCTTTAAGCAAGAAAATGTCCTTGGGGAAACAGCTGACAGTATTTTATAAAAACTGGGCAAATTAGACAAAGGCATGTCCACAGCAGAGCTTTCCTTGGACAAGGTAAGCGATCTCTCACATTTCCTACTGTACAGGAAAAGGTGGTTGGATATGCAGGGCAAGAAGGCCAAAGATGATACTCAACAACACATAGAAGGTTTGGGGGACTCTCTAGGCAGCCAGCTTTCTCAGTCATTTCTATAGTTTTGCAAGTTTTTGGCCTACACTTCTTGCATACTTGGGTAATATTTTTTCCTTCTCAAGCCTCTGAAGGGGTTGAGGACCAGATATTTAGAGTTTCACAATTAAAATTAAGTTGTTTAAGATGTAGGGAAATGTTTTTAGGTCTAAGAAGATGTTTTGGGTTGGTGATACAAGTTATGATAGAAATTGATTTAGATACAGAACTTTGAACTCACCAAGATATTATAGATAGTTGAAAATTTTCTCCAAGGTTGGTAAATACATATGGACTAGACTTTGTAAATGTAATCTTACCTGGTACTTTTCATAATTGTTATTATTGCCTACATTTTATTTTTGAAGGAGAAAGGGCCTTTTGGACTAAAAGGGGAAAAAGTAGAGAAATCCTCTTGTATACTATATGCAAACTTCACCTTTCAATAAAAAAAATGATTGGTCAATGAGAGAGGCAGAAAATGGAATTTGGGAGTTCCAGTAGGGAAAGAGCAACTGTGGAATATATTCAACCACAGGAAGAAATTAGTCCTGGACTCCGAGGATACAGATGTATGAAATGGAGAAAAGATTACAAGCAATATGACACTCATAGACTAGAGAGAGTGAATGGGTTAAGTAACTTACAAGCTAATCAGGGAGACAAGCCGGGGGTTTATGGCCTAGGCATTCTTTCATATATAATCCCCAGAGTTACCATTTCAGGAGCAGGGGAGCAGGTGGAAAGGCCCACAGTTATAATCATGTATTATTCGAAATCACTGAAAAGCTGACTGGGAATCCACCCCCCACTTCAGACCCAACAAATATTTGTTCCAATGTGTCCTCCAATAACTTGTGTCTTTCCATTGGGAAGAAAACAGCAAAGAGTCTAAGAGTAGTAAGACTATGTTCTTGAGAACAGCTAGAAAGTAAATATTTACAACAGAAGTTACTATTGTTTATTTCATGACATAAAAATGCCTACAATGGAATAGAAAAGTAGGAATGTAGCAATGGCAATCTCATCCATGGAGAGAAAACTCAATCAGGAATTCCAGGCAACTGCCTCAACTTTCCCAGCAAATTTCAGTTGAATATTTGTAAACTTCTTATTTTATGATATTTTCTTTCTGCCTGCTAATTGGTTTTTCACTTGAAAGCCTCAGATAAGAGAATATTCTACTCTGCCCAGGACATTCTATCAGAAATGGGAGCTGACAGTCACAAGTAGGATTACCCAGTCAATTTTCATTGCATATTTCAGATTTAATATGTTTATGTCTGCCATTGTCAATCTATCTATTCACTATTTGTATTGATTCTTTCACTTTTCTTACTATATACTTAATAAATTACTCACCAAAACCAAAAGGCTGGTTGTGAGAGATTATTCTCAGGACTATATAATACAATGTTCAATGGAAATCAAGGAGATATGGCACTGTCATCTACTGTCTTTATGTATCTTACAACAACTCATGGAGTTGTAAAGAGTATAGTGTGAAAAAACATAAATTATATGTGTATATTTTATTATGTATTTTAGTCATATAGTTCATATTATATTCACATATAATTATATACAAATTATAAATAGATATATAAATTATATATATATATATATTTATATATTTATATTACATATTAAGGATACATTTGTCTTCATTCTTAGATGACCAATAAAAACTTTTCTCACAAAATTTATTCTCCACCCTGCTCTGTCTAAATATTAGAGACATTAGCAGGGACAGAATCTTGCATCTGCATTTTCTATGTTTTTATTGAAATGAGCATTCTGAGCTGTAATAAACATTTCCTTTCTTGGTCTTTCTATGCCTACTTTTTGTTTCACTCAACTCTTCTTATTCCACATTTTAAAATCTTTATCTTGAAGAACTTGAAACTTCAAATCTTTTTACTGGGTAAACAGAACAAAAATAAAGGAAAGAATTCAATTCTAAAAGGAACTTGATGTTTTGATAAGTCAAATTCTCCTGTTAGATCAGAATTTCTATTCTCCTTTGTACTACCATTTTTATTTCAGAAACAAATTTAGAATGATATTCTACACATTGAAAATTGATCACCTTTTATCTAGCTATGTTAAAGAGTAAGTTGGTTACATTATACTTTGAGCTCTACTATACTGTGACAAATAATTTTGGTATATTAACAAAATTTTAAAAGGTGAGTTGAATGGAGGGTTACACAGTATATGTGTAGTATTGCTTTGTTCCTCCAAATATTCTGCAACATATGCTTAGAATGTATACATATCTATACTTGTCGCTTCATAAAATGGCATCTCTTATACTCTGCTGTAAAACTTGAGTGTTCTTTATAGCAATTGTTTTTAAAATTGTTATCAGATTAAAAATGCCGCTCAAGTGGAGTGTAAAAGTATTTATGGTTCTTGATGATATTTCTCAATTATTTCTCAAATATTCAAGTAATATGGCTGAGGTTGCTACAAATTGTTTAAACACCCTTGAATGTCTGAAAAGAAGGCAGAGGGGGAAGTCGGGGGAGGGGGAAATATATTAGGTATACTTAAATATTGAGAGAACTGGTGTTCAGAAGCGTGGAGTCAAAGTTTATTCTGAAAGCAGGTAAAACATGTTTCTGCTCCATTCATAACTATAGGTGACTCCTGGAATTCTTTCTTGGCCCTGGATTATGGGTCCACCACTCTGTCTCTACCTCTGTCTTCATGTGGCTTTAATAGTTTTCTTCCCTTCTAAATCATAAGATACTGGCTTTTGGATTCAGAACTAGCCAATCCCAAATCCAAGAAAAACTCCTCTTGAATTTCTTTACAGATGAATTTGCAAAGTTCCTCACTGTATACACCCCAACAAATAAAAATGATATCTCATTTCATAAGACTGTTACCAAAATATATCTTTTAAAAGAAAACTACTATTAGTTCAGCAGATAATAGGTTTTAGCTAAAAAGATGATTAAAAGGGAAGCTCATCCAAAACCTATTACTTCCTTTGTCTGACGTGCAAAGTCCCTAACAGAATTTTGTGTGGTTTAGACTTTTAATGTTATTTTAAGGTCTTTGAAAAAGCACCTCGCTGGGCGTGGTGGCGCACGCGTTTAATCCCAGCACTCGGGAGGCAGAGGCAAGTGGATTTCTGAGTTCGAGGCCAGCCTGGTCTACAAAGTGAGTTCCAGGACAGCCAGGACTATACAGAGAAACCCTGTCTCGAAAAACCAAAAAAAAAAAAAAAAAAGAAAGAAAAAGCACATTACACACATACCCACGAATCCTACACACACACACACATGCACACGCACATGCACACATTGATGCACACAAGCACACATCCCCAAAACAAAACACACAAAGATAAAAATAAATAGTAACAATAAAGCAGAAGTTAGGGGAAGGACTGAAGGAACTGAAGGGGTTTGCAAACCCATAGGAAGAACAAAAATATGAACCAACTAGACACTCAAAGCTCCCAGGGACTAAACCACCCACCAACGAGTACACATGGAGGGACCCATGGCTCCAACTGCATCAATGGGAGGGGAGTACCTTGGACCTGTGAAAGTTTGATGACCCAGCATTGGAGAATGCTAGGGTGCTGAGGCAGGAGTGAGTGGGTGGGTGAGTTGCACTTCCCATAGAAGCATGTAGTCAGGGAGGGGCTAGGGTGTTTGTGGAGGGGAAACTGGGAAGGAGGAGGATAACATTTGAAATGTAAATAAAAGAAATAACTACTAAAAAAGAAAAAATATCAAAACCCTAAACCTTAGATAAACACCTATTAAAGGTTGTCAGAAAAGGAAAATGAAACTCTCTGAGCTGTGAAGCATTTGCAAGAGGAACAAGACAAGAGGGTTGTAGGAAGCAGTACTGTGCTGTAGGTTTTATGCCTCATCTGATCAAAGGGGATTTCCCCTGCAGATATTAACTACTGACAAAATTCATCATTTGATATTCCCTTGCCATTATACAAGATCAATACCTGGTTCCACTCCAAGAAGATCTTGGCTTCAGAATCAGTACTGAAACAAACCCAATATGTCGTGCTTCACAGTGAACACCCAACCAAAGCTCATGTGGGAAACTTCCTTTCCACATTTACCACAATTCCAATTGAAGAAGAAGACTCATGAAAACATGGCCCCTTGTGGATCCTCAGGGAATCTGAAAGTACCCCAAAGAAACCTTCTAGGATTGCAGACTACAATACAATGGCCAGGTGATCTTCATGCCTTCTAATGTCTTAGGCACTACTGTTAGAAAACATTGCCAGCCCAATGATGCACTCTGTGCACTTGGTGAAGATATGAACGATTTTACTTTAATAAAGGATTAAGCAAACAACCCTGTAGGAAAATGTTACCATGTGTGATTTAACTACAATGCATATCAAGGCCATACAGATTTCTGACTAATGACCAAGATTTTTATGAGCAGAGCTACACAAGAGAGATGTCTGAGTTATTGTCACAATCTGACTTTATACAATGCATACTAGTAATGCTGAAGAATGGCTTCTCCCCCATTAAAATTGCAATATAGAATTTTACTAACTCCAATGTTTTTATTGCAAGAGGGTATAAAGGCTTGAAGCAAATTTTTAAAAAGTGGTAAGCCAAGAAGATGAAATAACTTGGTAGAGATAGATGTTTGTAAGCAATGTGCTACCTGTACTATCTATATTGCCTTTGCATTGATTCAAACATCATTCATGGAGACAGGAACCAAAGGTTAGCTTCAAAATCACCACATGTGTTTCCTATTGCAGTAATTTATTGATAGAATCAATTTCCTGTGCAATAAAAACAGACAACAAGAGGAGAAAATTATCCTTGTCATCGAGCATGGATAAACATTTACTTCCTGTCAGCTGTCACCAGCTCTTTTTCATCTCTCTTGATCTTTAATCTTTTAGCTTTGCCTATGAAACCTCAACGGGATATCAATATTTTAACATAAATGAACCTGCCATTTTCAGTAATTGTCTAGTTGTCTTTATTTACATGAGTACCAATTCCTTCATTTCTGATTACAAATAAAAAGTTCTTTGCATTGAGTACAGAACAGCATTATTGTGTACTGTACACCCAGGCAATAATAAACACACAAAATACTAAATAATTAGATGTTGAAAGGTTAGGTAAATGGCACTCTACTGCTTTCTGCCATACAAAAGTCTTTGTTAATTTCAGGCAAACATTTCAATATTGATTATTGTTTAAACATTTTTGTTGAGTGGTTTTGTAATTTGAGAATGTATTTTCTTCTATTAGAAATAATAGAGTATCAGTTCTTAAAGAAAATCAACATTCAATATATTTTCCATAATATGCTGTATATAGAGATGAAGAAATATATGCACTACTATTGAAAAGTCAAAATCAAAATTTTACAGTCAGTAAAGGAGGTCTAGTGACATGCCCAAATTGGGATCCACCTCAAGGGGATGTTCCAAGGCCCAACACTGCTACTGATGCTATGATGTACTTACAGACAGGAGCCTAGCATGGCTGCTCTCTGAGAGAGGCCCATCAAGCAGCTGAAAGAGTCAGTGGCAGATAATTATACCCAATCAATGGACAGAAGGCAGGGACTCCTGTGTTTAAAATAAGGAAAAGCTGGAAGAAACTGAGGAGGGCAACCTCATAAGAAGAACAACAGTCTCAACTAACCTGAACCCAGAGATCTTTCAGATACTGAGTCACCAACCATGCACCTTACACCAGCTGATATGAGGCCTGCAACACATATACAGCAGAGGACTGCCTGCTCTTGCATTAGTGAAAGAAGAAACACCTTTTGTCACAGCTCCAAACTTTATCTCTGTAACTCTTTCCATGGGTGCTTTGTTCCCAATTCTAAGAAGGGGTACATATCCAGGGATCCATCCCATAATCAGCTTCCAAACGCTGACACCATTGCATACACTAGCAAGATTTTGCTGAAAGGACCCAGATATAGCTGTCTCTTTCAAGACAATGCCGGGGCCTAGCAAACACAGAAGTGGATGCTCACAGTCAGCTATTGGATGGATCACAGGGCCCCCAATGGAGGAGCTAGAGAAAGTACCCAAGGAGTTAAAGAGATCTGCAACCCTATAGGTGGAACAACATTATGAACTAACCAGAACCACAGAGCTCTTGACTCTAGCTGCATATGTATCAAAAGATGGCCTAGTAGGTCATCACTGGAAAGAGAGGCCCATAGGACTTGCAAACTTTATATGCCCCAGTACAGGGGAATGCCAGGGCCAAAATGTGGGAGTGGGTGGGTAGGGGAGTGTGGGGGGGAGGGTATTGGGGACTTTTTGGATAGCATTGGAAATGTAAATGAGGAAAACACTTAATAAAAAATTAATTCAAAAAAAAAAAAGAAAAAGAAAAAAGAAGAAACACCTAACCCTTGGGAAACATGAAGCCCCAGGGAGTTGGAGTTCATGTGGGATGAGGATGGGGACATACTCTTGGTGACATGGGAGGAGGTATGGGATGAGGAACAGTCAGAGGGGGGACTAGGAGGGAGATAACTAGTGGACTATAAAAATTTTTAAAGAATAATAAAAAAAAAGAGAAAAAGAAGTAATTGAGGGATAGGGAGGCAAGCAAAGAAGTGATTCTTTGTAAGAAAAGTAAAGAATGCTACTAGAATTCAATCAAACAGATTAGATATTGATCATGTACAGTCACCAGTGTTGACTTGTAAAAAAAATAGCTCCTCTCTTCATTGTTCTGAGAGATAAGTGGTCAATAATGAGTGCCAAAGAAGGACAAAACCAAACTACCTCTGTCACACAAAGCTCTTCAAGGAAGCACAGGAGAATCACCACACTGAACAAAAGATGAGATCACTAGGAAACATAAGTACATAAATGGCCAATAAATAGCATAGGAGTTATATTTTCATTAATTCATATTAGTTACTCTTTGCACAATCTTACTGCAAAGGAAAAATTTCCCTAACTGGTAAGCTCACATCTCCAGTGTGGCCTGTGAAAACAGGGTCCAGTGACTGGGTTTGTGACAATTAACTGCCTGATTACAGCTTTCACTCCTGTTATTTGACTTCCCTTCCAGGACTGAGAGGCACACAAACTCCAACAGAAGGCTGAATAATTTCACTGAGGTGGAAGATCCCCCACAGAAATCTGGATGTTTCTCCAGAGTGAAAAGAGACTGAGAAAGACAGGGAAAGGAGTTTTTGCAAAGGTAAAGTTTTTGTGGAGGAAAATCCTTTTAAGTAGATGAAATCCTGGAAAATCAAACTTCAATGTTAGCCTGTAAGAAGTTTGTCTTAAGCGCGTTGTCTAAGCAAATAGAAAATGGCTGAAATGATTCTCAATTAGCTACCTATTTGTTCCACTTAACACTGAAATTATAGAAAAAGCAAAAAGAGTCAGTATGAGAGTAAAATTATTTGAAATCTTAGTTTTCCTATACTTACCTGATTATCAATATTATTTTGCTTTAGCATAGTCTTATTAGTGACATTTAAAATACTATTCATTTGAAAATGTGACGTAAAATTTTTCTAAATTATGATTGTAAATCAGCCATACTTTCTTTGTCATTAGTTTCTACAGTCATATGTATTGATTTCAAAATTATTATATTTTTCTCAGAAATTCTAAGTTAATAAAGACAGATGGCCAACAGAGTAAAATGGCCAACCAATTTATCTAAATTTGTAAGAACTAAAAAAAAAGTTATTGTCTTAAAAGTCTTTAACATTTTCCTTATTATGTTTGGTGTTCTTTTCATAACAGATTGCTGCTGTGCTGTGGCTCCGACTGTCCAGATTAAATGCATACATTCCCTCACTACTAAACTGCAAGGACTTCTGGCATGAAGATAAGATCACTGGCGTTTTCATGACTGCACAATTAATACCATCCATTTAGAAACCACAAAGAAAGCAAATTGGAAAAGTCTGCTCATTCATAATTTCAAAAATGAAGAAATAATACTAATCAGTATAGGATTATTAGTATATTGGTATCTTTCAAGGATATTTTCTTTTTTTAATTTTTAATATTTTTATTATATATTTTCCTCAGTTACATTTCCAATGCTATCCCAAAAGTCCCCCATAGCGCCCCCCACTTCCCTACCCACATATTCCCATTCTTTTGGCCCTGGCATTCCCCTATATTGGGGCATATAAAGTTTGCAAGTCCAATGGGCCTCTCTTTCCAATGATGGCCGACTAGGCCATCTTTCGATACATATGCAGCTAGAGACAAGAGCTCCGGGGTTCTGGTTAGTACATCATGTTGTTCCAACAATAGGGTTGCAGATCCCTTTAGCTCCTTGGGTACTTTCTCTAGCTTCTGCATAGGGAGCCCTGTGATACATCCAATAGCTGACTGTGAACATCCACTCCTGTGTTTGCTAGGCCCCGGCATCCTCTCACAAGAGACAGCTATATTTGGGTCCTTTCAGCAAAATCTTGCTAGTGTATGCAATGGTGTCAGCGTTTAGAAGCTGATTATGGGATGGATCCCTGGATATGGCAGTCTCTAAATGGTCCATCCTTTCATCACAGCTACGAACTTTGTCTCTGTAACTCCTTCCCTGGGTGTTTTCTTCCCAATTCTAAGAAGGGGCACAGTGTCCACACTTTGGTCTTCATTCTTCTTGAGTTTCATGCGTTTAGTAAATTGTATCTTATATCTTGGGTATCCTAAGTTTTGGGCTAATATCCACTTATCAGTGAATACATATTGTGTGAGTTATTTTGTGATTGTGTTACTTCACTCAAGATGATGCCCTCCAGGTCCATCCATTTGGCTATGAATTTCATAAATTCATTCTTTTTAATAGCTGAGTAGTACTCCATTGTGTAAATGTACCATAATTTCTGTATCCATTCCTCTGTTGAGGGACATCTGGGTTCTTTCCAGCTTCTGGCTATTATAAATAGGGCTGATATGAACATAGTGGAGCATGTGTCCTTTTTACCGGTTGGGACATCTTCTGGATATATGCCCAGGAGAAGTATTGCTGGATCCTCCGGTAGTACTATGTCCAATTTTCTGAGGAACCGCCAGACTGATTTCCAGAGTGGTTGTACAAGCTTGCAATCCCACCAACAATGGAGGAGTGTTCCTCTTTCTCCACATCCTTGCCAGCATCTGCTGTCACCTGAATTTTTGATCTTAGCCATTCTGACTGGTGTGAGGTAGAATCTCAGGGTTGTTTTGATTTGCATTTCCCTGATGATTAAGGATGTTGAACATTTTTTCAGGTGCTTCTCTGCCATTCGGTATTCCTCAGGTGAGAATTCTTTGTTCAGTTCTGAGCCCCATTTTTTAATGGGGTTATTTGACTTTCTGGAGTCCACCTTCTTGAGTTCTTTATATATATTGGATATTAGTCCCTTATCTGATTTAGGATAGGTGAAGATCCTTTCCCAATCTGTTGGTGATTTTTTTGTCTTATTGATGGTGTCTTTAGCCTTGCAGAAGCTTTGCAGGTTCATGAGGTCCCACTTGTCAATTCTCGATCTTACAGCACAAGCCATTACTGTTCTATTCAAGAATTTTTTCCCTGTGCCCATATCTTCAAGGCTTTTCCCCACTTTCTCCTCTATAAGTTTCAGTGTCTCTGGTTTTATGTGAAGTTCCTTGATCCACTTAGACTTGACCTTAGTACAAGGAGATAGGAATGGATCGATTCGCATTCTTCTACATGTTAACAACCAGTTGTGCCAGCACCATTTGTTGAAAATGCTGTCTTTCTTCCACTGGATGGTTTTAGCTCCCTTGTCGAAGATCAAGTGAACATAAGTGTGTGGGTTCATTTCTGGGTCTTCAATTCTATTCCATTGGTCTATTTGTCTGTCACTATACCAATACCATGCAGTTTTTATCACAATTGCTCTGTAGTAAAGCTTTAGGTCCAGCATGGTGATTCCACCAGAGGTTCTTTTATCCTTAAGAAGAGTTTTTGCTATCCTAGGTTTTTTGTTATTCCAGATGAATTTGCAGATTGCACTTTCTAATTCGTTGAAGAATTGAGTTGGAATTGTGATGGGGATTGCATTGAATCTGTAGATTGCTTTTGGCAAGATAGCCATTTTTACAATGTTGATCCTGCCAATCCATGAGCATGGGAGATCTTTCCATCTTCTGAGATCTTCTATAATTTCTTTCTTCAGAGACTTGAAGTTTTTATTATACAGATCTTTCCCTTCCTTAGTTAGAGTCACGCCAAGATATTTTATATTATTTGTGACTATTGAGAAGGGTGTTGTTTCCCTAATTTCTTTCTCAGCCTGTTTATTCTTTGTGTAGAGAAAGGCCATTGATTTGTTTGAGTTAATTTTATATCCAACTACTTCACCGAAGCTGTTTATTAGGCTTAGGAGTTCTCTGGTGGAATTTTTAGGGTCACTTATATATACTATCATATCATCTGCAAAAAGTGATATTTTGACTTCATCTTTTCCAATTTGTATCCCTTTGATCTCCTTTTGTTGTCGAATTGCTCTGGCTAGGACTTCAAGTACAATGTTGAATAGGTATGGAGAAAGTGGACAGCCTTGTCTAGTCCCTGATTTTAGAGGGATTGCTTCAAGCTTCTCACCATTTACTTTGATGTTGGCTACTGGTTTGCTGTAGATTGCTTTTATCATGTTTAGGTATGGGCCTTGAATTCCTGATATTTCCAAGACTTTTATCATGAATGGGTGTTGGATCTTGTCAAATGCTTTTTCCGCATCTAACGAGATGACCATGTGGTTTTTGTCTTTGAGTTTGTTTATATACTGGATTATGTTGATGGATTTCCGTATATTGAACCATCCCTGCATCCCTGGGATGAAACCTACTTGGTCAGGATGGATGATTGTTTTGATGTGTTCTTGGATTCGGTTAGCAAGAACTTTATTGAGGATTTTTGCATCAATATTCATAAGGGATATTGGTCTGAAGTTTTCTATCTTTGTTGGGTCTTTTTGTGGTTTAGGTATCAGAGTAATTGTGGCTTCATAGAATGAGTTGGGTAGAGTACCTTCTGTTTCTATTTTGTGGAATAGTTTGTGAAGAACTGGGATTAGATCTTCTTTGAAGGTCTGATAGAACTCTGCACTAAACCTGTCTGGTCCTGGGCTTTTTTTAGTTGGGAGACTATCAATGACTGCTTCTATTTCTTTGGGGGATATAGGGCTGTTTAGATCATTAACCTGATCTTGATTCAACTTTGGTACCTGGTATCTGTCTAGGAACTTCTCCATTTCATCCAGGTTCTCCAGTTTTGTTGAGTATAGCCTTTGGTAGAAGGATCTGATGGTGTTTTGGATGTCTTCAGGATCTGTTGTTATGTCTCCTTTTTCATTTCTGATTTTGTTAATTAGGATGCTTTCCCTGTGCTCTCTAGTGAGTCTGGCTAAGGGTTTATCCATCTTGTTGATTTTCTCAAAGAACCAGCTCCTTGATTGGTTGATTCTTTGAATTGTTCTTCTTGTTTCCACTTGGTTGATTTCGCCCCTGAGTTTGATTATTTCCTGCCATCTACTCCTCTTGGGTGAATTTGCTTCCTTTTGTTCTAGTGCTTTTAGGAATGTTGTCAAGCTGCTAATGTGTGTTCTCTCTAGTTTCCTTTTGGAGGCACTCAGAGCTATGAGTTTTCCTCTTAGAAATGCTTTCATTGCGTCCCATAAGTTTGGGTATGTTGTGGCTTCATTTTCATTGAACTCTAAAAAGTCCTTAATTTCTTTCTTCATTCCTTCCTTGACCAAGGTATCATTGAGAAGTGTGTTGTTCAGTTTCCACGTGAAGGTTGGCTTTCTATTATTTATTTTGTTATTGAAGATCAGCCTTAGCCCATGGTGATCTGATAGGATCCATGGGACAATTTCAATATTTTTGTATCTGTTGAGGCCTGTTTTGTGACCAATTATGTGGTCAATTTTGGAGAAGGTACCATGAGGTGCTGAAAAGAAGGTATATCCTTTTGTTTTAGGATAGAATGTTTTGTAGATATCTGCCAGATCCATTTGATTCATAATTTCTGTTATTTTCACTGTGTCCCTGTTTAGTTTCTGTTTCCATGATCTGTCCATTGGTGAAAGTGGTGTGTTGAAGTCTCCCACTATTATTGTATGAGGTGAAATATGTGCTTTGAGATTTACTAAAGTTTCTTTAATGAATGTGGCTGCCTTTGTATTTGGAGCATAGATATTCAGGTTTGATAGTTCCTCTTGGAGGATTTTACCTTTGATGAGTATGAAGTGTTCCTCTCTGTCTTTTTTAATGACTTTGGGTTGGAAGTCAATCTTATCAGATATTAGAATCGCTACTTCAGCTTGTTTCTTCATACCATTTGCTTGGAAAATTGTTTTCCAGCCTTTCATTCTGAGGTAGTGTCTATCTTTTTCTCTGAGATGAGTTTCCTGTAAGCAGCAAAATGTTGGGTCTTGTTTGTGTAGCCAGTTTGTTAGTCTATGTCTTTTTATCGGGGAGGTGAGTCCATTGATATTAAGAGATATTAAGGAAAAGTGATTGTTGTTTCCTGTTATTTTTGTTGTTAAAGTTGGCATTCTGTTCTTGTGGCTCTCTTCTTTTAGGTTTGTTGAGGGATTACCTTCTTGTTGTTTCTAGGGTGTGGTTCCTGTCCTTGTATTGGTTTTTTTCTGTTATTATCCTTTGAAGGGCTGGATTCGTGGAGAGATAATGTGTGAATTTGGTTTTGTCGTGGAATACTTTGGTTTCTCCATCTATGTTAATTGAGAGTTTGGCTGGGTATAGTAGCCTGGGCTGGAGTTTGTGTTCTTTTAATGTCTGTATAACATCCATCCAGGATCTTCTGGCTTTCATAGTCTCTGGTGAGAAATCTGGTGCAATTCTGATAGGCTTGCCTTTATATGTTACTTGGCCTTTTTCTCTTACTGCTTTTAGTATTCTGTCTTTATTTAGAGCATTTGTTGTTCTGATTATTATGTGTCGGGAGGTATTTCTTTTCTGTTCCAGTCTATTTGGAGTCCTGTAGGCTTCTTGTATGTTCATGGGCATCTCTTTCTTTAGATTTGGGAAGTTTTCTTCTATAATTTTGTTGAAGATGTTTGCTGGTCCTTTGAGATGAAAATCTTCATTCTCATCCACTCCTATTATCCGTAGGTTTGGTCTTCTCATTGTGTCCTGTATTTCTTGGATGTTTTGAGTTAGGATCTTTTTGCATTTTACATTTTCCTTGATTGTTGTTCCGATGTTCTCTATGGAATCTTCTGCACCTGAGATTCTCTCTTTCATCTCTTGTATTCTGTTGCAGATGCTCGTATCTATGGTTCCAGATTTCTTTCCTAGGGTTTCTATCTCCAGTGTTGCCTCATTTTGGGTTTTCTTTATTGTGTCTACTTCCCTTTTTAGGTCTAGTATGGTTTTTTTCAATTCCATCATCTGTTTGGATGTGTTTTCCTGTTTTTCTGTAAGGACTTCTACCCGTTTGATTATGTTATCCTGTTTTTCTTTAAGGATTTGTAACTCTTTAGCAGTGTTCTCCTGCAATTCTTTAAGGGATTTTTGTGCTTCCTCTTTAATGTCTTCTACTTGTTTACCAGTGTTCCTTTGTATTTCTTAAGTGTGTTATTAAAGTCCTTCTTGAAGTCCTCTACCATCATCATGAGATATGCTTTTAGATCCGTGTCTAGCTTTTCCGGTGTGTTGGGGTGCCCTGGACTGGGCGAAGTGGGAGTGCTGGGTTCTGATGATGGTGAGTGGTCTTGGTTTCTGTTAGTAAGATTATTATGTTTACCTTTCGCCATCTGGTAATCTCTGGGGTTAGTTGTTGTTGTTGTCACTGTTTAAAGATTGGAGCAGAAGCTGTGTTCCACTCACCAGAAGTCTTAAGATCCTGTGGAGGGGGTCGTGGGTAGCTGACGGGTGTCAGCCGACCCTGGGCTCTAGCTACCCCAGCGCTTTTCTGACCGGAGAGGCTTGTGGCCCTACTGGGGCCGGATTTCTGCCTCCCCAACCAAAGCAGTCTCAGGTCCCGCGTGGTTTGACTGGAGCAGAAGCTGTGTTCCACTCACCAGCAGTCTCAAAATCCTGTGGCGGGGGTCCTGGGTAGCTGGCGGGTGTCAGCCGACCCTGCGCTCTAGCTACCCCGGTGCTGGTCCGGCCTAAAGTGGCCTGTGGTCCTACTCAGGCCGTTTTTCTGCTTCCCTAAGTAATGCAGTCTCAGGTCCCGATTGGATTGGAGCAGAAGCTGTGTTCCACTCACCAGAAGTCTTAAGATCCTGTGGCGGGGATCGTGGGTAGCTGGCGGGTGTCAGCAGACCCTGCGCTCTAGCTACCCCAGCGTTTTTCTGACTGGAGAGGCTTGTGGCCCTACTGAGGCCGGATTTCTGCCTCCCCAACCAAAGCAGTCTCAGGTCCCGCATGATTGGACTGGAGCAGAAGCTGTGTTCCACTCACCAGCAGTCTCAAAATCCTGTGGCGGGGGTCCTGGGTAGCTGGTGGGTGTCAGCCGACCCTGCGCTCTAGCTACCCTGGTGCTGGTCCGGCCGGAAATGGCCTGTGGTCCTACTCAGGCCGTTTTTCTGCTTCCCTAACTATTGCATTCTCAGGTCCTGCGCGCAATTGGATTGGAGCAGAAGCTGTGTTCCACTCACCATAAGTCTTAAGATCCTGTGGAGGGTGTTGTGGGTAGCTGGTGAGTGTCAGCCGACCCTGCGCCCTAGCTACCCAAGTGCTTTTCTGACCTGAGAGGCTTGTGGCCCTACTGAGCTCAAGGATATTTTCAATGAACACAAATACAGATTTATTAATTAGTGTCAATGATTAGAAAAATGAGAATACATGGTACTGATAATATGCTTTGTATATTATATATTTTATTTAAATAGATTTCCATGCTATTACATGTATTTTGACACTATCAATATGATGGTTAAATGGTGCTTCTTTGGGTACATTTGTCATAAGTTCATTTACCAACATACTAAAGCATAATAAAGATTCTGATTACAAAAAGAGAAAAAAATCATTATTTTTTTTATTAACTATTTTCTTTATTTACATTTAAAGTGTTATCTTCTTCCCTAGTTTCCCCTCCGAAAACCCCTTTTCTCTTCCCCCCTTCCCTTGCTCACCAAATCAGCCACTTCCACTTCTGGGCCCTGGCATTCCCCTACACTAGGGCATAGAGCCTCCACAAGACCAAGGGCTTCTCCTCCCATCAATGACCTACAAGGATATCCTCTTCTATATATGCAGCTGGAGCCATGGATACCTCCATGTGTACTCTTTGGTTGGTGGTTTAGTCCCGGGGAACTCATGGGGTACTGGTTGGTTCATATAGTTGTTCCACATATGGGGCTGGATACCCCTTCAGCTCCTTGTGTCCCTTCTCTAGCTCCTCCGTTGGGGACACTGTGCTCAGTCCAATGGTTGGCAGAGAGCATCCAGTTATGAATTTGTGAGGCACTGGCAGAGCCTCTCAGGAGAGAGCTATATTAGCCTTTTGTCTGCAAGCACTTCTTGGTATCCACAATAGTGTCTGGGTTTGGTAACTGTATATGAGATGGATCCCCAGGTGGAGCAGTCTCTAGATGTCCTTTCTTTCAGTCTCTGCTTCACACTTTGTCTCTGTAACTTCTTCCATGGTTATTTTGTTCCCCCTTCTAAGAAGGACCAAAGTATCCACACTTTTGCCTTCCTTCTTCTTGAGATTCATGTGATCTGTGAATTTTATCTTGGGCATTCCAAGCTTCTGGGCTAATATCCACTTATCAGTGAGTGCATACCATGTGTGTTCTTTTGCGATTGGGTTACCTCACTCATTATGATATTTTCTAGTTCCATCCATTTGCCAAAGAATTTCATAAATTAATTGTTTTTAATATCTGAGTAGTACACTATTGTGTAAATGTACCACATTTTCTGTATCCATTCCACTTTTGAGGGACATCTGGGTTCTTTATTTTTATTAAATTATTTTTTCCAGCCTTGCTCACTCCCGCCATATTTATTTAATATATGTGGGTACACCATCACTGTCTTCAGACACAGCAGAAGACAGCATCAGATACCCATTACAGATGGTTGTGAGTCACCATGTGGTTGCTGGGAATTGAACTCAGGACCTCTGGAAGAGTAGTCAGTGTTCTTAACCACTGAGCCATCTCCCCAGCCCCAAGAAAAATTATTAATACTGGAACTGTAAGAAAGTATGAGTGGCTGTCAGGAGATATCACATGCCCTTAATTCCAGCACCTGAGAGGCAGAAGCAGATGGGTCTTTAGGATTCATGCCAGCTTGCTCTATGGAGCAATTTCCAGTACACTTAGGGGTATACAAAGAAGAACCTTTTTGAAAAACCCAATCAACCTACCAACCAACCAACAACAACAAAAAATAGAGCAAAGTGTGTGTGTGTGTGTGTGTGTCTGTGTGTCCGTGTGTCTGTATTAAGAACATATTTCTTTCTACTATTACCATAAAAGCCTCAAAACAGTATAGACAGGTCAAAAATGTTCCCAGATATTTGATAGCTTGATGCTCAGAGAGTTTGAGCTGTTTTACTTTTTCAGAGGAGAATAGAATAGGAAAGCAATTATTAATTGTCAGTAACACTATCATCAGTATTATCAGTCATTATCAATTGTCTAAAAATAATTTATAGATGGATATGTGTGATTCTATCCTCCTACAATAATCAAATGTGCAAAAAGAAAATGTCCTAGTAACTCAATTTTTCGTCACTGGGAATTAACCTCATGGACCTAGGGCACGTTGTTTAGGTGTCATAAATAGAGGTAAGACTGCAGTAGATAAGTGACTGAGGAAGAGAGGAGCACTGATTGAGAAAGAGGAGGGTTCAGAATTAGGAGGCTGTGGCATCGCGCAAATTTGCTCCTGAAACATTACAACAAGGTCAGTGTTGTATTTTTCTCTAGATGAAAACAAACAAACAAACAAACAAACAAACAAACATACAAAAAGCAACGTAGAGACTTCAGAAGCTCCTCAGCATGATTAGATATAATAATTAAAGAAAAGATGCTGGATTTGAAAGAGGGTTAGGTAGCATATTCATTCAGAGGAAAAAGATGGAGGGGGAAAGAAAGGGGAATAATATAATTGTAATTCAACTTTAAAACTCTAAAACCATAGAACACTGAAAATTATTTTCTTATTTTTCCTAAAGCATTATCACATAACGACTTTTTGTATAGAATGTTCACATTTTTTTGCTACAGAAATTTCATGAAAGACTATTTATAGATGAGAAAGCTAGGTGGCTTATGAGTTAAATCTCATTTCATAGGCACATATAAAAGGAAAATAAGTATTAATTTTCTGCTACTGATTATTCCAGATTCCTTGGCAGATAGAACCTCTGTTACACTTCCTTATTTTTTTTGCTGCAACAAAGGGGAATAAGTTAATCATGGTCTCATGCAACGCTATTAATAAGAAAATGTTCAGAGGCCTAAGAATAAATTGGCTTTATATTTCTTGTTTATAGCCAATAGAAGCAATTAACTTTTAATTTTTCTACTTAGGTGGATAATTTTGAATGACATATAGTCATTAATTCTCTGTGAGTTTTAAGTAAAATAGTGCTTGCTTAATAGAAAAATGGAAATCCCTGGGTTTATTCTGATCCCAGCTGTTTAAATGAGCAGAAGGCAAGTGTTGGAAGAATTTCCATTACTCTTTATGAGCCATGGCTACTCTCTTTCAGTGTTATTCTCTTTTTAATTATGAAAGTAACAATCATAATCATTTAGTATTAACATAGTTAAACCTACATGGTCAAAATATTTAAACAATAATGATGTGAAGTCAAAACCAGGCACACCAGAAACCCCAGAACTAAACATTTAATCCATTTCTCCTTCATAAGATGGTATTGAGTCTTTGATATAAAAGATGAGAAATATGCTGCAAACATACACAGGGATATTCACTTTTTTACTGTCTACATTCTGAAAATGACAATCTGTAACTATTCCATTAAAACCTTATCTGGGCCTGTCAGTTCCAGACAACTGTGCATGGTCTATGGATCTCAAAAAATAGTTTAATTCTCAGTTCCTAATGTCACTATCATTACTCTTGTTTTTTAGTTTCTGTAGCTGGAAGAAGGGCCAGGAAAGGTAAGAAAGTGATATGAAGTGTCAAAGAAAAAGGTGATCTTTTCTGACACTGAGCTAGAACACACCAGTAGTACCTTCCCATGGCTTTCTCTTCCCTTACTGTTTTTCTATATGATGCTTAGACCATTATGGAACTGTATATAAAGATGTGAAGTGTCCTAATGGATTGGTTTGGGACTTTTCTACCCTGTGTATCCTACAATTTAATATCCAGCCTGGCAACATTCGGTGCACTCTGATCTTTAAGCTTCCCTCATTGAAAACACTGGCTTTGAGAAAGACACTGCAATAGATGACCTGTCACACCATCTGTGAACCATTCCAATGCTGCCACCACATCAACCTTGCCTGTGCAAGACACATTGATTATAGCTATTCTTTGCTATAACCATCATTTCCTAAACAGACGTCTTTTTCTGAGATTTGTTTCCTTTGCTTTAGTGTCCAATCATGCTTACTCTCCAGTTTAAATAGAAACTATCCAGAGACTCCAATTTTCTCTGGAAACGGTAATGGGCACATCATAGTTTAACCTTATTATTCCACTTGAAAAAAATAATGTACTTTGGTATAACCAGCATTGTTATAAGTGATGTTTTTCATGTTGTATACTATATACCAAGAGTGTATCTTTATCAAACCAAATCTTTGCAAGTATTTTGAACAAAGAAGTTGGCTCTTTATTTCTGTGTGGGTCTTTGCTCTGTTTGGTTCTTGTTTGCATGATGAACATGAATAATTAAATCAGGAAATTGTATCCCTCCCTTTAATTATTTATTCATCCTTAAAGAACAGTTTTTATCTTTAATCCTTAATCCTTATCAAATACTTGGCATAGTGAAAGGACCTTAAAGATTATGTAAATCTGAACGATTTAATAATTGAGTTAAATAGTATTAAGATGACACTACTAGTAGATATTAATATGTTGCACCCTTCTTGAGGAAACAAAATAAAGCAAACACCTCTGGGAGAGATTGCCACAAGTTTTTGGATGTATCTCCTAGTCAATTAATAGAATTGCTGATTCAAGAATATGGTTTCATTTCCTTTTCTGTCCTTTCAGTATTAGGGAAGAACATGTTGGACACAGAGCTATTTGCTTTATTGTGAAGATAAATGATGAACAAATATGAGGAAAAGAATATAAGGGTTATGCCAAGAAGTAATTAATGTTAGAGAATAAGCTGATTTTGGAGTGTGTAGGACAGGGTATGAGTTAGTCAGGGAGACAAGAGATATTCATTTAGACCAGTGAACATTTTTGGGAATAGTGGAAGCTCAAAAGGGAAGTGACAAACAAGCTGAGAAAAGTGATTCCATGCCTTGAAAATGCAGACACAGAGTAAGAAAAAGCTGCTGTGAATAGAGCCTCAATTTCTCAAATTTTACATTGTCCTCATTATTTGTATAGCGCCCTTAAAAAGTGAACTACTGTTTTGGAATGTTCATGTAGTTATTAAATTATTTCTATGGGTACCTTATCTTTATAAGCTGTTTGAAGACTGAGATCTCACATGTTCTTCTTCTTCTTCTTTTTTTTTTTTTTTTTTTTGCCTTTCCTAGTAGAATTTATACCAGCAAAAGTAGAGAATGGCAAGCAGTATTTTAAAAATTAGCAGTACAGAGATTAAACTCTAGGTTAATCAAGTGATTTTTTATAAGGGTTCTAATCTCTTCATTTATTTGTAACTCTATAGAAGCGGGAAAAAATCAACAAAACAACAGTAAAACAGAATAGAATTTGTAGACGTGTGTGTGTGTGTGTACATATGATTTTTATTCTTGAATTGCTTATCACAGAATACGTGAAGGACATATGACAGTTTGAAAACAATTATGTGAATGGGAATATGTTAACTCCCTTTCCCAATGTGACTTGTTCTTACATCTTAATTCTCTCTTAACACAACCCTGCCTTCCCCATCCTCCATCTTTGGTAACTAGAGAATTCCTGGTCAGAGTCACTATGCATATTGATTTCTAAATAACAAATATGTGCCTACTAGATAATAAAATTTGCAAATACAAAATACTTTGCTTTTATTTTACCATTGCCTATTTAGCAAGCTTCCTTTTCAACAGAGTTTACCAAACATACAACTTAGATATGGCTAGAATATATGCTATAGAAAGAGCAAAAAAGGCTAAATATCAAGGAAAAAAAGCCAATTTGAAAATGAGGCAACTTTTAGTCTGAGCTTGGGATACCTGGTGGGGGAGTTGCCAGAAGTACTTCTAGAGCGGAGGGGGATTTCAACCCCATAGGAAGAACAATGTAGGCTGGCCTGGGCACTCAGTTCTCCCAAAGACTATATCACCAACCAAGGAGTATACCTGGAAGGATCCATGGCTCCAGATATATAGATAGCAGAGGAAGGCCTTGACTGACAGCAATGGAAGGGGAGATCCTTGGTCCTGGCTAGGATGCTGGAAGAGTGAGGACAGAGAGTGTGGGTTGGTGGGGGAGCACCCTGATACAGGCAAAAGGGCTTGTGGGAAGGGGGATTTGTAGAGGGGTAACAGGGAAGTGGAATATCATCTGAGATGTAAACTGATGGTATGATTAATTAAAAAAATAGTAACATTTAAAAAAATGAGCCATAGAAATAAAACGTGTTATCCCGATCAATTCTTATCTCTTGTACAAAGCTCAAGTCCAAGTAGGGACCTACACATAAAACTAGAAACACTGAAAATATTAGAAGAGAAAGTGGGAAGAGCCTCGAGCAGAAGGGCACAGGGAAAATTCCCTGAACAGAAAACCAATGTCTTATGCTCTAAGACCAAGAATTGACAAATGGGACCTTATAAAATTACAATGCTTCTATAAGGCAAAGGACACTGTCAATAGGACAAAACAGCAACCAACAGATTGGGAAGAGATCCTTACTAATCCTACACCCAATAGAGGGCTAATACCCAATATATACAAAGAACTCAAGAAGTTAGACTCCAGAGAACCAAATAACAAAAAATTGGGTACAGAGCTAAACAAAAAATTCTCAACTGAGGAAGACTGAATGGCTGAGAAGCACCTAAAGAAATGTTCAACATTCTTAGTCATCAGAGAAATGCAAATCAAAACAACCCTAAGATACTACCTCACACTAGTCAGAATGGCTAAGATCAAAAACTCCTCCATTGCTGGTGGAATTGCAAGCTGATACAAACATTCTGGAAATCAGTTTGGCTGTTCCTCAGAAAAATGAGTTCACTCTTGGGCATATACTCAGAAGATGCTTCAACATGTAATAAGGACACATGCTTCACTATGTTCACAGCAGCCTTATTTATAATAACCAGAAGCTGGAAAGAACCCAGATGTCCCTCAACAGCCAAAAAGTTGGAGTGGGTGGGTAGGGGAGTGTGGGGGAGGGTATGGGGGACTTTTGGGATAGCATTGGAAATGTAAATGAGGAAAATACCTAATAAAAATATTTTTTTAAAAAAAACTATTCACATTAGATAACTCAAAAAAAAAAAAAAGAAGGGGGAACAAAATAACCATGGAAGGAGTTACAGAGACAAAGTATGGAGTACAAACTGAAGAAAAGCCTACCCAGAGACTGCCCCATCTGGGGATCCATCCCATATACAGTCACCAATCTCAGACACTATTGTAGATGCCAAGAAGTACTTGCTGATAGGAGCCTGATATAGCTCTCCCCTGAGAGGCTCTACCAGTGCCTGACAAATTTAGAGGTGGATCCTCTCAGACAACCTTTGTATTGAGCACAGGGTCCCCAGTGGATGAGCTAGAGAAAGGACCAAAGGAGCTGAAGGGTTTTTTACCTCCAACAGGAGGAACAACAATATGAACCAACCAGTATCCCTACAGCTCTCAGGAAGTTAACTACCAACCAAGGAGTTCACATGGAGGGACCCATGCCTCCAGCTGCATATGTAACAGAGGATGGCCTTATCGGTCATCAATAGGAGAAGAGGCTCTTGGTCGTGGGAAGGCTCAACACCCCAGTGTATGGGAATACCAGTACCAGGAAACAGGAACGGGTAGGATGGTTAGTGGGTGTCGGAGGGGATAGGTGGTTACCAGAGGGGAACCTAGGAAAGGGGATAACATTTGAAATCTAAATAAAGAAAAGATTTAATTAAAAATAAATAAGTATAGACACCTGAAAAATATTTTTTAAATGTTAAACATCCTTAGCCATCAAGGAAATCTAAATCAAAGCTGTATAGGATTTTTTGTCTAAGAATGGCCAACAACAACAAAGAACAACAAAATCCCAAAACTAAAGAACAAAATAAACAAACAAACAAACAAACAAAACAAAAGTGACAGCAATTCTTGGCACAGATGTGACTAAAGGGGAAGACTGAGTCACTACTGGCTAGAGTGTAAACAAACATGCAAACCAAATACACTCACACACCAAAGAAACAAAACAAGCAAAGAACTGAAAACACCATGGAAATCAGGATGCGGATTTTCTAAAAATCTTAATAAAGACCTTATGCCTGATTGAATGATATAGCTCTACTGGACATATATTAACAGGACTTTATAGATACCTATTCATCTATGTTCATTCTGACTCTATTCATTATCACCAGAGAATGGAAAAAATTAAATGTCTATCAATTAATGAATGGATCATGCAACATAGAAAATGTAAAAAATGGATTGTTCTTCAGATATGAACAAAAAGTGAGAAATGCACTGGTAAATAGTTGCAGTTGGAAGCAATCTTTCTGAGTGAAATAATGCAGACTTATTAAGGCAAACATCATGTTTTCTTTCATTTGTAGATGTTAGCTGTGAATTTTCAGATATCTGTGCATTTCATTTAGAGCACATAGAGAAATAAAATTGTTACGGTATAATGGGGAAATATTTTCAAGGGAAAAGAAATAGAATGCATTAGTGTTCAGGGGAAGATGGAAACTGGGTTAGTAGATAGAAGGTTTAGGTAGAGGATAGAATATTTGGATGGGTAATTAACACTATAGACCTCCTTGAAAGTTAGGCACTGTCCCCATTCGAGGGTATGAGGCTACCCACCCATCTCAAAAATACTAACCCAGAATTGTTCTTCTCTAAAGGAAATGCAGGGACAAAGAATGGAGTAGAGAATGAAGGAAAAGCTATCCAGAGACGGTGTCACCTAAGGATCCATCCCATCTGTAGCCATCAAACCCTGACACTGAATTTAAATGGAGTTACCTCTAAGGCGTGACAATGCCCCTACAGATATAATGGACTAACATGTAAAAGGTCCTGTTTCAGGATTAGGTTACTTTATGGAAGTATTGGACAAGGAGGTCGTATAGACTTAAAGATATTACATATGGTTGCCAATGCTCTTGATTTTTATACAGAACCTGATGGTAAGACAGCATGGAACCACCACATATTGAGTCACTGAACATGGCAAAATCAAGTTTGAACTCACTCAGAAGCTTCATCAGTGCTGGCTAGTGTCTGCAGAACTGGAAGGTACTATGCATACATACAGATGAGAGAGTATATCATCAGTATCATCCCACTTTGAACCATGAAAGCTACATTAAAGACTAGTCTGGCAACCCATGCCCACTGATGCAATAGTGGGATGTCATGGGAGTAGACCATTACTTTTCTGACTGAATTTAAATGCAGGTCAACAGAAGATAATTTTACCTGACACTATTACTGGGTCCAAGAACCTATGACTAGACAATTAGTAGACACTAGGGCAGTATCTACTATTATTCTGCAAAATGGTCACAATGTTATACTGACTGCTAACAATTTAGACTTATATCCATCGATTAGTGTACCAGAGGAGATTTTTAGGCAATAGAGGACAATTAATAAAATTTATAACTGTTCAAAGTAGAGAAAATAACAAATTGAAGAAGTCTCCGCTCTAAAAATTTCTTTATCCTAAAAATCTGCGATCCTTTGTAGAAGAAAGTTTGGAAAGACTTTGGGGGCTAGAGATTGTGAATGATGACAAGCAAGGAAACAGTGCTTTTGAAGACACTCAGAACAATTTTACATATGAATTCAAAACTATGACAACATGCACAGGACCAATTCAATGACTTCCCACCCCTAGCTGAGAAGCTATTGAAAAGTGATGACTTATGAGATAAGAGAGCCATTTTTCTCTAAGTATATGCTCCCCTGGTATGTTGACCATATTGCAGTGGAAGTCCACAGAGTCAATAGTCTATGTGACATAAATCAAATTTCACGGACTTAAAAAAAATAAAAAGAAGTTAGACTGGGGGCAAAAGGAGAGTGGATTTGTAAGGGCTTAGGAAGGGTATGAATATTACCAAAATGCTTTGTGAAAAAGTATCAAAGAACTAGTTTTTTACATGAGTTGATAATGCCATGTCTCTACCCAGAGGCAGATTCATTATTTTGGCTTGAAAAATAACAACTATCTCTTAGTTGGCCCTTACTTTCACTACTATAACCGTCATCTAAGTGTTTGGAATTGAATCTCAGACTCTTGACTCTCAAGTTTAGCTTTAAAGACTGTAAAAACCAGCTTTGCCAATCAGAAGAACCCAATAAATGGGTGCTTTGTGAGCCTATAAAGGAACTCTAATGGACTTCAATTTGTACATTTCACAATATCCTCTATTCTGGCATCTCTTACCTCCTACCCTAAGCTTTTAATGCTAATAACTCTTGCTTTACACTTGTCACTCACATATATATTCAGATATCAATCAAAGACTTGCTTTCTCAATACATCAGGCTGTACTACACGAGGAACTAGCATTGCAATTTTTGAATATGCTAGATAAATCCACTGTAGTAACATACCACTGCCACATCTGATAACCCCACCAAGCGGAAGGAGTCAGATTTCCTGATTGGTAGTTAAGGTTACATTTTCAAAGGGAGGAATGTTGGGAATAGGTGTTGTAAACTGGTTATAACAGCTCCAAGCAGGAAACATAGAAAGAGTAGTTGCAGGCATTGCCTTAATAACTTGATTGCCATCTGATTGCCACAAATATTTCTTTTTTATATCGCAATTCTTAAATAGTGAATTTGGAAGCAGGATTCCTTTCCTGTTCTGGAGATAGATTATCTTACAAATGTAAGCTAATCTTGACAGGAATGTGATTGATTATTTTATATTTGTATACCTTCTTTCAGGCCGACTGATCACCTGCCTTGCCTTCCATGAACAACATGTTCTAATGGTGACTAAAAATAGGAATTTGGAAGCTGTGAAGCTCATTCCAGCCACAGTAATCCCTCAATCCAAATAACACCAATCTTGCCACAAGTTACCCTTCTAAGGCTTTCCTGCACAATGTTGTTCTATTAACTTGATTAGAAACTGTAGATAGCTTTCATTGCTCATGGTGCTTTATAAAATCTTGGGAATCTAGCATAAAAAGATGAATTAGACCCAACAGAAGAATAGCAACTATGCTATAACTTGTATTCTTTCCTCATAATATGATCGCTCTAATTTTTTCTCTGAACACATTTAGACTTATATAATGAAATTAGTGAATTCTAATGTTTATTTTCAAATTCTCAAAGCAGTGTCATTCATTGACATATTCCAAAAAACAAGCTTCATTTTAATCTACTAATTAGATAGGAGGATGGGAAGCTAGAAAATGTTCATCTTTAGGCAATATTAATTAAAATAATAACATATAGTGGTGAAAGATGGCTCACAATTATTTTGCCTCCTATGTATAAGATGCTCAACAGAGAATTAGACCAGTGATCTCATATATCTTCATTGTCTTTTGAGGTTCATAATCTAGTGGTAGAAAACATGGGACATCAGAGACTAAACAACTGATTGGTGTTTATGAACCAAGTAAGTCATCAAATCCAGGACTCTCAATCCTAAAACCCTAAATAATACCATTTGCTCCCTCAAGTCAACTCTCTCCCAGACCTGCTTGTGTCTTTTTCTCTAACAAAACAAAAACAAACTAAACAAATAAACAAACAAACAAAACCAGTCCTCCAAAACACAAGAACCTGACACAACAAATCAAGATAAAGTATGAAAAGGCAAAACCCTTCATATTGAGGAGGCTGGACAAGGCAATCTAATAGGAGGGAAGGAATCCAAAGAACAGGCAAGAGTTGGAAGTATACCTGTTCCGTTTCCACTCTTAAGAATATCGTGGAAGCATCAACCTAATAGCCATAACACCAGGACCTGGTGCCAACCCAGGTAGGCCCCAAGCTTGCTGTTCCAGTCTCTCTGAGCCCTATGAGCCCTGAAAGACCCATTTAGTTGATTCAATGGGCCATGCTCATCTGGTGTTTTCCATGCCCCCTGATTCTTACAATCTTTTCTCCTCCTCTTCTGCAGGCTTTCCCAAGATCTAAGGGGGAGGGACTCCATGGAGACAGTTAGATTTTTCAAAAGACAACAAGAGATAAATACAACCTAACAAAAACATTTGGAATTGAAGTTCGAAGTAGAGAAAATAGATGCCTGGCAATATCCTTTTCTTACTGAAGACACAGTTGCTTCTACAGCTCAAACCCTACTCTGTTTAAGGACAAGGTCAGGAAGCTTCGTTAAAATTTCAGTCCAAGAAGACTGAAATTCTGTTGGTCAAGCCCCGGCAGTTTCAAACAACCTTGAATGTAAATTATAGAGTTTTTTCTTTTCTGCTTTGGTGATATTTGAAGGTGAGTTTTCAGTTATTTGTGATAATTATGCTATTGCCTTCAAAAGGATATACTAAAACTAAACAAATGAATGAGTTTAAAGTATTAGCTATACATTATGTCCTTTATACATAATTAATAGCATTTTTCTTGTACTTATTTTTAAGATTAGATAATGAAAGGATGTTTGGAAGCCAAGAAGGCTTGGGAGTAGAAACTTCTAGATAGTGCTAGTGAGAAAAGGCATTTCAGGTTTTGAGAAAAATTAAGTACTTTTTATATTCTTTGTCTAGGAGACAACCCCACTCTCCTGACATATCTTTATAGATGCAGGAAAAATTACCTGGAAGACTCAAAGAATATGAAAAAATTAAAATATAATACAAAACATTGAAAATTATTTTATAAACATAATGTTAAAATAATTATAGTTGACTATAGGTTAAAAAAAAAAAACCATAAAGGGTTTTGCAGAATGATTAAGTAAAGGGCCCTATAACAACCTTTAGTAAAGGTTGGGTATCCCTTCACTAAAATGTGTGAAGGTAGAAATACTGTGGGTTTGATGTTCCCAAGATTTTGGAATATTTGTTTATATATATAGTAAGATGCCTCAGAAAAGAACTAAAACATCAACATAACATTCATATGTGCTTCATATGCACTTCTCCACATGTTATGAAGGTAATTTGTAGAACAGGTTAGTACTACTGTGGTTTATAAATGTTCCATGGTGGTCCATATATCTCTCCAGTTAGTAGTCTGTAGGGATGACTGTTTTGTTATTTAGAAAAACTATTTTCTTAAGGGCGTTTGATACATAATTTATCAACATTAACAAATGTTGTTCAAAGCATGTGGACTTACAACTCCAACTTCATACAAATTCAAAGAAAGTGATCATTATGCTTCGTTTTGGCTCAATACCATTTCTTAATTTGTAAATCTTCCTTCCAAAGTAATCTTAGCAAATGTTCACGGAATGTGGAGTTTATTTATATCCTTTAACTAAAGCATCTTATAAAAATGTTTTAAAGACATTGTTCTACAGTCAAATCACCTAAATTACAATAGTTTTGAATTTCTAATAAAAATGTTTTTAGAGTACCGATTTTAGCATTTTTAAAAGATTATTGTTTTATATAATACCTGTGGACTCTTGTTATCTACTTCAAAAATAGTTGAAATGACTTCTTACAACTTTTTATTGACAATGGTGCAGGACCACTCTAATTACATTCCCATTCTAAGTTTTCATAGAGGCTTCGACACTCTTGGAATCTTGCTGGTTTCAGTTTAAGTTTTCTTTTAAAAATATCCTGTACTCCACATGGTTGTGATGTGAGGTTCAGAAAGATAGGAACTGTTCCAAACAGTTGTTATTTGCATAACTCTAACTCATATTACTAGCACTGTGCTGTATTCTGAAGAATCTGAAGTAATGTAAGCTTAGAATATGTCCATATTAAAAGTTTATTAACTTTCTTGTGTTTTGCAAATTGTATCTTGGGTGTTTTATGTTTCTGGGTTAATATCCACTTATCAGTGAGTGCATATCTAATGACTTCTTTTGTGATTGGGTTACCTCACTAAGGATGATATCCTCCAGATATATCCATTTGTCCAAGAATTTCATAAATTCATTGTTTTTAATAGCTGAGTAGTACTCCAATGTGTAAATGTACCACAGTTTCTGTATCCATTCCTCTGTTGAGGGACATATGAGTTCTTTCCAGCTTCTGGCTATTATGCTCACAATCATCTATAAGATGGAACACAGGGCCCCCAATGGAGAAGCTAGAGAGAACACCCAAGGAGCTGAATGGGTCTGCAACCCTATAGGTGGGACAACAATATGAACTAACCTGTACCCTCAGAGCTCGTGTCTCTAGCTGCATATGTAGCAGAAGATGGCCTACTCGGCCATCACTGGGAACAGAGGTCCCTTGGTATTGTAAACTTTATATGCCCCAGTACAGGGGAATGCCAGGGCCAAGAAGTGGGAGTGGGTGGGTAGGGGAGCAGGGTCGGGGGGAGGGTATAAGGAACTTTAGGGATATCATTTGAAATGTATATAAAGAAAATATCTAATAAAAATAAATAAATAAATAAATTAATTAATTAATTAAAAAAAAGAAAAAAGTTTATTAACACACAATTCCTTCCCTCTTAATTCATTGAAAACAGTGTAAATATTATAATTCCAAGTGAAGGAAATATGAGATGTAAGTAGGTATTTCAGAGTTTCTCTCTGCTCTATAAAACATCCCAATATTATCTGTACTGCCTTAGTTTGTAAGTATATGAACATATATAGTATGAACATATTTACATTCCCTAATAGTATGTGCTCTTATTCCCATAGTACCTTTGTACTCCATGAGAGTCTATTATAGCTCTCTATTCAGTATTCGTGAGTTACCCTCCCATTTCAGATAGCTCTACTCTATGCCTAATCGTCCTTCTTTATACATGTCCTTGGAACACATTGCGCCACACATGTGCCTATTTTACAATGCCAAGGATGAGCATATAGTGTAATCCCATGCAGGCACAGCCCTGATAGTCATTGCAGGAATGACCATGAATGCTGTTAGTCCTGAGACCATTAGCTCTATGGATCTTAAAAATTAAATGTAGGGTACTTCTCTCAGTCATGGTTGCAAACTGTATAATCTCTTTCCACTGCCAGAGTAATTGTGCTAACAAAACTAAAGAGAATGAGGACTGTGAACAGAGAATTAGAGCTGAGAAAGAAGAACAAATTGTTAAGAAAATGAAGGTATGCCTGAGGGTGATAAAATATTTTAACAGAGCCTATGACTTTTTTCTTTATCTCTCCTACTGTAGAAACCAATTAAGGGTTGTTCCTAACTGTAGGTCTTTTCTTTCATCTCATACATTATATTTTGTAACTACTCTTTGTATCAGTTTTATATACTATATAGTATATGTTTCCTAAGGATCAAACTATACCTTGTTAAACATTTTATGGCCAGTTCTTACTATAATGCCTAATCCATTCAACTAATGAAAATAAAATGACCAAATACATACTAATTTTCAAGGATATACAACTAAATTCATTACCAATTAATATAGAAAAGAGTTTAATCTATAATTCTGAGTTAAGTATCTTGAGCTATATATATATATAAAGAAAATATCTAATAAAAATTAATTAACTAATTAATTAATTAATTAAAAAAAAGAAAAAAGTTTATTAACACACAATTCCTTCCCTCTTAATTCATTGAAAACAGTGTAAATATTATAATTCCAAGTGAAGGAAATATGAGATGTAAGTAGGTATTTCAGAGTTTTTCTCTGCTCTATAAAACATCCCAATATTATCTGTACTGCCTTAGTTTGTAAGTATATGAACATATATAGTATGAACATATTTACATTCCCTAATAGTATGTGCTCTTATATATATATATATATATATATATATATATATATATATATAAAAGAAATATTATTTTTTTCTATTTTATCGTATGGTAAATCATTCTGAAGAACTGAGCAATTGGACTTTAAAAATAGTTATCAGCTCTGGAGACAAAGAACACTGAGCTCAGTATCAGTGTGGGCTGACAATGAAACAAACATGCTACAAAATAGCGTCACTGAAGCAGGCTCCCTGAGAGCATTGTATAGACACCTTCCTCCTCTCTGTCATAAAGAGCGAAGTCTTTATGATAACACTAGTTACAGGGCTCAGTATAGCAAACCACATCTACTTGCCTTTGCTTTAGAACATTAGCTATGCAGATTTCCAACAGGAGGCATCTAGGCTTGATTTATTTCTCTCCTTTGCACTGTAAGTATCTTGTGCATTAAGCAAGTCGGAGCTAAACACCCATGAATCCTTCACTCACCCTTCAGATCATTAAGGCTCCACCTGGTGCTGTTCCTTGAATGTTTCTAAGTCCTGGAGATTTGAAGGAATTTATGCATGCTACCAACACAGATTACTTGTTAGAGATGTTCCTGAAAAAAGAAACATAATCCTGAAAGTCTAAATGTGTTTCTCTGCCCTGTTTTTCACTACAGCAAAATACTTGCAAATAGTTTACTTTAGAAGGAAATAGATTTGAGTCTTGGCTTTTTGGTTCTGATAGAATATACAGCTTTACTTTTTGTGAAAGCAAAAAGAAATATTTCACAGAAGCATTGTAAATGTTTCTACCCTTCAAGGCCTAGTTGTGATTGAATCTACATTTTCTAAAGTCAGGTTTTTAAAAATTATTTTACATGTAGAAATGTTAGTGAAATGAATTCTCAAAATTAAAGAAAGGTGGAGAATAGTCTAAGCTTCTCCTCTCAGAGCTTCTATTCTCAGGTAAATTATCCCAAGTTCACATTTTCTACTGGAATTTATCTTGTCAAATACCCCAGGCTTCAAATTTTCACTCTCTTCACTCTACTAATTCTTCTCTCCGCTCCCACATGGGAACTATTTTTAGTATTAAAAGCTCATTTTTCATTGAATATATTTTCAACAACTGAAATGCCATGTGTGGTTATTAGGTTTAACTTAGGCCTGTAAGACTGCATCTTAGCTGATTTAGCATCAGCAAGCCTGCTCCTCACCTTCCTCTTCAGTTCCCTTTCATCCCCAACCCATAGCTAGCCCAGCATTGAGATATTTCCCCTTCTAGTAAATGCAAGTTCGAGATGCCCAGGATTCAAATGAAAGAGTAAAATAAGCATAATGATGATCTGGGTCTGATCCCAAAATTGCATGCCAGAGCTCATGAAATCCCAAGACGTGCTCCCAGCCACACAGGCTGCTCCTTTGCCTTGCAATGCCTTATTTAGTGTTCAAAGACTTGTGAAAGACATGATGATTTTATTAATAAGCAGAACTATTTCAAGGACTTTTGCTGCCTGCCTTTCTAACACACAGTGTCCCCTCCATCCAAATATTTCCATCAGTAAATTTAAAGGGAAAGAAAAAGATGGATAAAAAGTTTGAAATGAACATATTGTTTGCTTCATTTCCAATAAACCAATAAACAATATATTCTGAAACTTATTATACTCATCAGACAAACTTCCTCAGCTTTCTCTAACCAAGGCTGTTCTTAGGAATGCCAAGTTCCCACATGAGCAAGTATTGGAGGAGAGGGGAAGGCAGCAGACTGACTCTGAATAGCCCATTCAGGGCAGGCTTGCTGGAAACAGCAGGCTTGTTGCCTCCGGCTTCATCCTCCGAATGGATGGCAGTCATCTCACTGCTTGCTCATCCAACCTTTTGCTTCATCTTAGATTATATTTGTCTACATGGTGTATGAGTGGATTTCCATTTTAAATCAAAATGAGGTAATGCCTGATTCATAAGAGTGATCAAGTCTCCTCACTTCCTCATAACTTCATCCTATCACCTGTTTTCATTTATTTTTCAAATTTTCTTATTTTGTGATCATGCTATCTTTGACTTTTATTGTGGTGTAAACAGATCACATTAATTACATTATTATACAATACCTGATCATTACATTATTTGGAAATTGTCATGGAATAAGAACTATAAGCTGCTCACTTTTATGTTATATTGTCTTATATTTATATTATGTGATATTGTATTGTTATATTTGCTTTGAAGGAATAATTTGTAAAAATTCCATCCCAAAGATACATTTGGAATAATTATATAGCACTCTTTACTAATCTCTTATTTCAGTTATAGTTTCCAATGTTTTATCTTATGGATTTTCCTCAGGTATATATTTTGGTTTTCCTCTTAGATGCTGGATGGTGAAAGCAGGCCTGGTGAAACCCTTCCAGGATTTATTATTAGATGTATCATTCAAGACTGTGAGGGACTGGCTCATGGTTGACTGAGTTGCCCAAGTAGACTCAACAAGCGATGAAAGAATGTTATCTTTTATGGCCTTCAGAAGAAAATATCTTCTTTCCTAATAAAGCCATGAGAAAAATGATGTTTTTCAACTTCTGGACATTGGCAGCGAATTCTACAACTACGCAACTAGCAGACTGGGGTCAAACACGTGCCAAAAATAGCCAAGTAAAGAGATGGGAAAAAATAAGGAACCTAATAATATTAGGCTATTTTTATCATCACAGAAGTCAACATTGCTTCTTTCTTCTGCCAAATTAAAAAGAAAAGAAAAAGTTGACACACAGGTCTTGGTGCTGCTCTGAGCCAAGGGTACTTTTTCTTGCGATGTTTTTTTCATCTTATTCACTCTGTGTGGCTTGGGGGTTACTAAAGCAGTTATGAGGCCATTTCAGACTCTGGCTCTTTTAAGTTTGTGGCCTCTCATGTGAGTAACAGTTGAGTGAGGACATCAAGAAGGCCAAAGCATTAAGCCAGGGCCACGTCCGCCTGTCAAAGAGACACCAGCTCACAAATCCTGTATTTTCTTGCTTGGGAAAACAGGGAAATCAGTACTAACTTTTAAGTCGGATGCAAAGGCTAGATGGGGCAATAAGACCAAAGAACTCAGCACATTTTGTTTCCATTTTTTTATTAGGTATTTAGCTCATTTACATTTCCAATGCTATACCAAAAGTCCCCCATACACACCCACGCCCACTCCCCTACCCACCCACTCCCCCTTTTTGGCCCTGGCATTCCCCTGTACTGGGGCATATAAAGTTTGCAAGTCCAATGGGCCTCTCTTTCAAGTGATGGCCTATTAGGCCATCTTTTGATACATATGCAGCTAGAGACAAGAGCTCCGGGGTACTGGTTAGTTCATAATGTTGTTCCACCTATAGGGTTGCAGTTCCCTTTAGTTCCTTGGGTGCATTCTCTAGCTCCTCCATTGGGGGCCCTGTGATCCATTCAATAGCTGACTGTGAGCATCCACTTCTGTGTTTGCTAGGCCCTGGCATAGTCTCACAAGAGACAGCTAGATCTGCGTCCTTTCAGCAAAATCTTGCTAGTGTATGCAATGGTGTCAGCGTTTGGAAGCTCTTTATGGGATGGATCCCTGAATATGGCAATCACTAGATGGTCCATCCTTTTGTCACACTTCCAAATTTTGTCTCTGTAATTCTTTCCATGGGTGTTTTTTCCCTATTCTAAGAAGGGGCAAAGTGTCCACACTTTGGTCTTCATTCTCTTGAGTTTAATGCGTTTAGCATATTGTATCTTATATCTTGGGTATCCGAAGTTTCTGGGCTAATATCCACTTATCAGTGAGTACATATTGTAAGAGTTCCTTTGTGATTGGGTTACCTCTCTCAGGATGATGCCCTCCAGGTCCATCCATTTGACTAGGAATTTCATAAATTCATTCATTTTAATAGCTGGAACTCAGCACATTTTACACATTGGTGCATAGACTTTATAGAATTGTCAGAGGGCAGCTACATTCTGTGGGCTTACGTTGGTCTTAGATACAAGGCAGAGAGCCAGTGTAGCTGACAACTGGCAAATGCTATGTAGCAATAAGCTGATGGTACGTGTGCCTTTCAGTTCTGCATGAACTATAGAAGATATTAAGATATTAAAAACCTAGTATTTCCAAGTCTTTACTAAAATTAAACCCAAGTCCAGTATTAGAGATTTTTAAAAATTTTTTAATTAGGTATTTTCCTCATTTACATTTCCAATGCTATCCCAAAAGTCCCCCATACCCTCCCCCACAACTCCCCTACCCACCTACTCCCACTTTTTGGCCCTGGCATTCCCCTGTACTGGGGCATATAAAGTTTGCATGTCCAATGGGCCTCTCTTTCCAGTGATGGCCGACTAGGCCATCTTTTGGTACATATGCAGCTAGATTTTGAGAAATAATTGAAGGCTAAAACTTTCCCAAGCTTCCCTAGAACTTCACTTCTGATATTTATTACCCAAATGCATACATCCAACATGTCAGCCACATATCATCCACTCAGCCAAACATACACACACACACACACACACACTCACACACATTACATACATGAATTTATATGCATTTATATCACATATGTATGACTAAATTATGCTGGAGCTTTTAAAGTTTTTGTCCCCCTCAAAACATAACTCAAGATGTGTCCAATGTTACAAGTTTTACGTTGTCAGTTTTAACACACCTGGTAATACCAGAAATAGAAATGGTTTCCAAATATCCTGGGATCAAAGTTTGGGTTAATTTTCAAATAAAAGAATTAGATATAGTCAAATGTTCAAATAAAAGAATTAGATATAGTCAAATATTTTTTAAAAAATCAAATAAAAACTAAGATAGAAATATACATTTATTAACCTAATATGTGAACTGTAGCAGAAACATTCCAGAAAATGTGACAAAGGGAATTTTAAACAAGTTAAATTTGATCTAATTTGTATGCTTTCCTTCCCTTACTTTACATGATTTCTTCTTCCTCCTCCTCCTCCTCCTCTTCCTCTTCCTCCTCCTCCTCCTCCTCTTCCTCCTCCTCCTCCTCTTCTTCTTCTTCTTCTTCTTCTTCTTCTTCTTCTTCTTCTTCTTCTTCTTCTTCTTCTTCTTCTTCTTCTTCTCTCTCTTGCTCTCTCTGTCTCTGTTTCTGTCTCTGTTTCTGACTCTCTCCCTCTCTTTCTGTCTCTCCCTCTCTCAAGTTGTTTTACATCCATATTTCTGTAGAAGTTTATTCACTTTGGAAGTTGGGTCTCAGGTGTTTTAATTAACACACATTTTCCTAAGATATGGGCACAGGGGAAAAATTCTTGAATAGAACAGCAATGGCTTGTGCTGTAAGATCGAGAATTGACAAGTGGGACCTCATGAAACTGCAAAGCTTCTGCAAGGCAAAAGACACCATCAATAAGACAAAAAAACCACCAACAGATTGGGAAAGGATCTTTACCTATCCTAAATCAGATAAGGGTCTAATATCCAATATATATAAGGAACTCAAGAAGGTGGACTCCAGAAAGTCAAATAACCCCATTAAAAAATGGGGCTCAGAACTGAACAAAGAATTCTCACCTGAAGAATACCAAATGGCAGAGAAGCACCTGAAAAAACGTTCAACATCCTTAATCATCAGGGAAATGCAAATCAAAACAACCCTGAGATTCCACCTCACACCAGTCAGAATGGCTAAGATCAAAAATTCAGGTGACAGCAGATGCTGGCGAGGATGTGGAGAAAGAGGAACACTCCTCCATTGTTGGTGGGATTGAAAGCTTGTACAACCACTCTGGAAATCAGTCTGGCGGTTCCTCAGAAAATTGGACAAGTACTACTGGAGGATCCAGCAATACCTCTCCTGGGCATATATCCAGAAGATGTCCCAACCGGTAAGAAGGACACATGCTCCACTATGTTCATAGCAGCCCTATTTATAATAGCCAGAAGCTGGAAAGAACCCAGATGTCCCTCAACAGAGGAATGGATACAGAAATTATGGTACATTTACACAATGGAGTACTACTCAGCTATTAAAAAGAATGAATTTATGAAATTCCTAGTCAAATGGATGGACCTGGAGGGCATCATCTTGAGTGAAGTAACACAATCACAAAGGAACTCACACAATATGTATTCACTGATAAGTGGATATTAGCCCAAAACTTAGGATATCCAAGATATAAGATACGATTTACTAAACGCATGAAACTCAAGAAGAATGAAGACCAAAATGTGGACACTGTGCCCCTTCTTAGAATTGGGAACAAAACACCCATGGAAGGAGTTACAGAGACAAAGCTTGGAGCTGTGATGAAAGGATGGACCATCTAGAGACTGCCATATCCAGGGATCCATCCCATAATCAGCTTCTAAACACGGACACCATTGCATACACTAGCAAGATTTTGCTGAAAGGACCCAAAGATAGCTGTCTCTTGTGAGATTATGCAGGGGCCTAGCAAACACAGGAGTGGATGCTCACAGTCAGCTATTGGATATATCACAGGGCTCCCAATGGAGAAGCTAGAGAAAGTACCCAAGGAGCTAAAGGGATCTGCAACCCTATAGTTGGAACAACATGATGAACTAACCAGTACCCCGGAGCTCTTGTCTCTAGCTGCATATGTATCGAAAGATGGCCTAGTCGGCCATCACTGGAAAGAGAGGCCCATTGGACTTGCAAACTTTATATGCCCCAATATAGGGGAATGCCAGGGCCAAAAGAATGGGAATGGGTGGTAGGGAAGTGGGGGGCGCTATGGGGGACTTTTGGGATAGCATTGGAAATGTAATTGAGGAAAATATGTAATAAAAAATATTAAAAATTTAAAAAAAAGAAATACATTTCCAAATAAAACAAGTGCAAGTGACACAATATTTTAATCATAATGTCAAATTAATTGAATCTTTAGTGTATATTTTCAAATTTTCCTCAGGATCTGGATAATGACACAGTACACAGAGAGGTCCATTTTAATTTGTTCCTACTGAAATACAATAACACAGGTATACAGGAGCACGCAGAAGCATACAAATTATGGTATTGTATGGTAGCAAGACTCAGTTCCAGGAACAATAACAAAAATAACAAAAATAGCTAAAGCAAAGAACAGACCCTGGAGCAGTCTCCTGTACCTGCCAAGCCTAATTCTGTGTTCTGTACTATGTTCTAATAGAAGGAAATGCAACCCAATCACCAACTGGGAAAAACTCCAGATTCCTCCTCGGGTACTGCAATCATGATTTCTAACAGGAAACTGTGATAATACCAATGTGCCAGAAGATTAGAACATGAATTCCTAGGATCCTTAAGCCTTATACACTCATCCAAATAGGGCACTTAACAGCTAAGCATATTTGTTTCAAAAATATCGAGGAAAATTGGGCCATTGTCTAATCCTCCTACAAGTTGTAAATGAAGTAAATAAGTCATTTAAAGGTATTTTCCAGACATTGACGTAAAATGAATAAGTCAGGGGAGGTCCAGTTTCTGTCTATTAAGGCAAATACTTATCTCTATACAAAGTAATGCTTGCAGATCTAGAATCTCAAGCCAGCAAGTGTTGGTGAATATAAACACTCATGCAAAAAAAGGAGCAATATGTAGACTGGTTAAATGCCTCTGAGATCCCCAGTAGCAAAGAGCTACAGAAGACTAAATACCTACAAGTAACTCATTCCCTGCTGCTTCCTCACGTCTTGTCACTGATTCCAAAATCCTTCTGGTTGATCCTGTCAGTAGAAGACATGAAGAAAGGACCTGTGAAAAGAACAATCACACAAGGGAAACAGAAACAAGGATGCTGGGCGTGAAGACCACACAAGAGAATAAGCAAATCACTTCTTGGTGGATAACTGATATCCTTCCCAACTTTTAACTAAGAACTGCAATTTTTTTTCTAGAGAAAAGAAAATGATGATCAAAACAATGGAGTACTCTCTGTTGTTGAACTCAGTGTGGTCTGGATATCGTTTCATTGTGTCATGCAACGGTCCATGTGTACACAGTTGATCCTAAGGTGAGGTTTAAAGAGCATGGCAGCCAGATCTTTCACTTGTTTGGTTAGAATGTTACCACGATATTTTATACTGTTTGTGACTATTGTGAAGGGTGTTGATTCCCCAGTTTCTCTCTCAGCCCATTTATCATTTGTATAAAGAAGGGCTACTGATTTGTTTGAGTTAATTTTACATTCAGCCCCTTTGCTGAACTTGTTTATCAGCTGTAGAATTTCTCTGGTAGAACGTATACTATTATATCATCTGAAAATAGCAATACCTTGACATCTTCCTTTCCAATTTGTATGCCCTTGATCTCCCACTGTTGTCTAATTTCTCTATCTAGAACTTCAAATACTGTATTGAATTGATAGGGAGAGAGAAGACAGCCTTTTCTTGTCCCTGGTTTTAGTGGGATTGCTTCAAGTTTCTCTCTATTTAATTGGATGTTGGCTGTTGCTTTGCTGTATATTGCTTTTATTATGTTTAGGTATGTGCCTTGAATTACTAATCTCTCCAAGAGTTTTAATGTGAAGGAGTTTGTATTTTGTAGAAGGCTTTTTCAGTATCTATTGAGATGATCAACTAATTATTTTCATTTTTCTTTGAGTGCTCCTCAATAGAAGAATGGATACAGAAAATATGGTTCATTTACACAATGGGGCAGTACTCAGCTATTAAAAACGGGGACATCCTGAATTTTTCAGGCAAGTGGACAGAATTAGAAAATATCATCCTGAGACCCAAAAGCACATGCATGGTATGTATTCACTGATAAGTAGATATTAGCCAAAAGTAAGGAATACCTAGGATACCACTCACATACTGTAAGAAGTTTAACAAGCAGAAAGACCCAAGTGAGGATTCTTCAGTCCCATTTAGAAGGGGGAAAATAATCACAGGAGGCAGAGGAGCGGGACTACCTGGGTGGGAGAGGAGAGGGAGGAAAGGGAACAGGATTAGGTATGGGCATCAGGACAGGAGAATAGCCCAGAGGGCCAGGAAAAAATGAATGGAAATGTGTAGCAGTGAAGGGTAGAGAGCAGGGGAGAACCTCTAGAAAGTCTCAGAGACCTGGGATGTGAGATGCTTCCAGGACTCAATGGGGATGACCAGTGACCTTAGATGAAATGTCCAATAGTGGGAAGATAGAACCCGAAGAGACCATCTCCAGTAGATAGACATGGCCCCTAGTTGAGGGTGGCCACGCATCCACCTTCACAATTTTTGACCCTGAATTGTAACTGTCTAAAGGAAATACAGGGACAAAAATGGAGCAGAGACTGAAGGAAAGGTTACCCAGTGACTGTGAGCAGCCCAATTTGGGATTCATTCCACACACAGTCACCTAACCCTGACACTATTACTGATGATATGATATACTTGTAGACAGGAGCCTAGCATGGGTGTCCTCTGACAGGTTCCCCCAGCACCTGACCGAGACAGATACAGATATTTACAGCAAATCATTCGACTGAGCCTGGAGACCCCTATGCAAGAGTTAAGGGAAGAACTGAAGGAGCTAAAAGGGATAGTAACACCATATGAAGACCAACAGTATCAAGAGCTCCCAGTGACTAAGCCACCAACCAAAGGGCATACCTGGACTGCTCCCTGGTCCCTGGCACATATGTAGTAGAGGAATGCCCTGTCTGGCCTCAGTGGAAGAGGATTTGCTTAATTCTGTAGAAACTTGATGCTTCAGGGAAGGGAAATACTGGGGGTTGAGGTGGGGGTGGGTTGGTGTGTGATGGCTCAAAGGGTAGTTGGAAGGGGTGAAGAACTCAAGGTAAGAGGACCAGATATGGGGGCAACATTTGGAATGTAAATACATGAAATAATTTATTAATAAAGGGCGGGGGAGGGTATAGGGGACTTTTGGGACAGCATTTGAAATGTAAATGAAGAAAATATCTGATAGGGAAAGTTCTGTCTAGATGAAAAGCATGAGAAAAAAAATGAAGCACCGAGGAAAGAGCATTTAAAATTGTTACTAAATAACTAATTTTCCACTAAAAATAATTAGAATATTAAAAAAAAAAAAACAAAAAAAACCAGAGCATGTATCTTAAGCTCATTACTGTATTTAGATATAGAGTGGGAGATTAGGACTAGAAAACATAACCCAGGAAATAATTAGAACTGAGAACCAGTAACTATATAAGAAAGAAAGAGGGGTCTCCAGATACAGGTCAAGGTGTCGCATGTATAAGGCCCAGAGTTTGATTCCCAGTATTACAAAAATAAAGCAAGCAAATACCAATGTCAGGCTGGGAACCATACCAGAAATCCATCACTTGGGAGGCAGACACAGGAAGATTGCTGCACGTCTTGCAGCCAGCCAAGTCTAATGTGATAAGTTTCAAAACATCTGATCCACACAGAGATAGAGAGATCCTGGCTCTAATTAAAAAATGAACTAATAAGTCCAGAGGAAAAAGAATAAAGAAAAAGGAGAAGTAAAGGTTGCATAAACCTCCTTTCTTTCTGCTTAGCAATATCTTGCACAACCTCCAACTCCTCTCCAGAAAGGAGACCGCCCATCCTAACAGCACCAGCAGGCCAGAGCTGAGAAGCAAATGTGTAGCAGTGTGCACTCCTTCCTAACACATTGCCCTTTCCTTGTTTTGGGTTCTTATTCAGAAAGATTTTGAAGAAACAGAAAATAGTATTTTATTTACTATTAAATTACTGTTCTTAGAATGCTATGAAGAAGCAAAACAAAATAAAGCAAAACAAACAGAGAAAACAAACAAACACATGTAACCTGGGGCTCATGATTACAGAAAGGTTAGACCATTATCACAAGGAACATGGCAGCAGACAGGCAGGTACTGCATGGGAACAATAACTAGGAATCCACATCTTAACCCATAAGTACCAAGGAGTGTGAAATAACTAGAAAAGCATGCATTTGTGAAAATTCAGAGCCTGCTCCCAGTGACACCCCTCTTCAAAAAAGGCCCTATCACCTAATCCTTCCTAAACAGTTCCACCAAGTGTGGACCCAAGCATTCAAATATATGACCCTATGAGGGGAGCAAGCTCATTCAAACCATCCCAAAGGAGCATGTTGGGGTACATTCTGTGAAGTTGGGTCTCTGTATATTCAGTTGTTAATTCTGAACCAGCAGAGATCTGAGTACTGGCAAGGTCTTGCTATTGTTATTCCCATGGCCCATCACAGGTCTCATATTTTGTGAATAGTTTTTCTTCACTAGCCTAGAGACAATTTAGTGTAGAGGCTGATTGGTTTTAATAAAGAGCTTATGGCCAATAGCTGGACAGAAACTAGAGGGCAGAACTTGAGAGAGAGACAGAGACAGAGAGACAGACAGACAGACAGACAGACAGACAGACAGACAGACAGGCAGGCAGACAGGCAGACAGACAGAAAGACCAAGCAACAGAGGACAGAGAGAGGAAGAGAGATGGTGGGAGAAGAAATGAGATGCAGAGGATTGATCAGAAGACATGGAGGTAAACAAAGTAACAACGAGGGACAGACAGGCACAGCTGGCCATGTAGCAGGACACAGTGCCATAATTAGGCAGGTTAGGCTAGATAGCTGGCTGGGATACTCCCCTAGCTAAAAGGCCTAACATTAAAAAATTTAAAAAGCCTCTTTGTCATTATTTATATCTCTGATGGGTTTATGAAAGTCCAGCTATCGGGACACAGTTGGTTTTCTTTTCTTTCAATATAATTCCTAATCACAACTCATGAATACACAATAATAGTAATATTCAATGATTAAATTGTTTAATGATTTGTTTTGCCTGCAGTACAATCCTGGTCACTTTTTACATAAAAAGCACTTTCTGTCAATAACAACAGCAACAACAACAAAAACAAAACCTTCTATACAAGATTTAACTTCATGATTTTTAAGACACTTTGTAAAAGATTTGTTTTATTTCTAAGTGTGTGTCTGTGTGTGTGTGTGTGTGTGTGTGTATTTGTGTGTGTGCCTGTGTGTTTAAGTGGATATAATTTGAATGCCAGTACACTTGGTTCTGCCTGTGACTAGAGGTACAGGCAATTGTGAGCAGTTTGAAGTGTGTGCTAAGGACTGAATTTATGGATTCTGCAAGATAAGGAAGGGTTCTCTTCCCTCTTGAGCCTTCTGTCCTACCCCGAAAATGTGTGCCTTTTAATTTTAAGAGGCAAACACTCTTTTATTGTGGAACACTAGCTTAAATACAGAAAGATGTTTTTCATTGTCTTGAAAATATTTTCCACCACAGTACAGTTCAACATAGAGTTTATAGTATAACTTGTCAAATGGTGAAAGCTTAATGAAACCTTAACACTACTACTTTACAGAATGTTTTTTATATTTTTATTACGTATTTTCCTCATTTACATTTCCAATGCTATCCCAAAAGTCCCCCATACCCCCCCCCACTCCCCAACAAAGCTAGGATATTGTAAAAACATTTTCAAAGGCAGCATTTCAGTTTTTAAACAGTATACATGATCAGGGATATTTAACATGATTGTTTCTGTTACTTTACTTCTTTTATTAGCTAAGCTCATTGAAGCTTCCAAATCATTTCCTGTTTCAGGGTGAGGGATTCACGAAAGCAGTAAATGCTCTGACTTAGTTGTTTATGAGATAGGTAGCGGGAGCAGACACATTGTGAGTGTATCATGTCTGAAATGTTACACAGAAGGCTGACTCCTCATGATGTGAATTCTCTGCTCAACTTAAGGTAAGGCTTTAAAAGTAACTTTTATTCACCTAATGTAGTAATTGTCTCTGAGGCTTTTTCCTTTAGTCTGCTAGCCAAGGTCTAGTCCTGGAAGCATCTAGCCTCCATGCAATCTAAGCTGAGCCTAGAATATTTTTAGCCTCGGGAACTTACTTCTGAATAAACTCACTCTTTCTAGTTCTTTCTGACCTCTGGCTGGTTGGTTCAACTCAGCTTTTCTGGCGCAAACTCCTTTCCAAGTTAACTGCTTCAGTATGGCTTCTCCAGCAGACTCTGATGTTTTGCTCTGAATGACCTCAAGCTAAATCTCACAATATGGTCTAATATTCTGGCTCCTTTCCATTCTCTCATTTATTCTGTCCTCACCTGTATCTAGTTTGTTCTCTCTATAAAACATGCCTCTCTACAACTGACCCAGTAACTTTGCACTTTCTTTCTTCTTTCTATGTGCTAGTCTTTTTCTTTTTCTTTTTTCATTTTAGAAATGTAGTATTTTGGATACACCTTTGCAATGTATGCACAAATTCAGATGGTAAAAATAAATTTTATTCCTTGGATGGAAACTGTTAAAGTGGCTTTGGAAGTCATTTACCTGTGATTCTTTTCTGATGGGAAGCAGAGGGGGAGCAAATCTAGAGGAGAGGGGAGTTACAGAGGGAGCTGGGAGGGGGGGAAGGGAAACTGCAGTCAGGATTTAATGTATGGGAGAATAATAAGTAACTGAAAACTACCCGAGCAGGAAGATTGGGGCTTCCAACTGTTTGGCACTTTACTAAGTCTGTAATTTTAGGTTAATGACTCAGCATCTCTCTCTGTCTTCCATTTTCTTTGTTTTAAGGAGAATTGAAGCAAATTGTATCTTATATCTTGGGTATCCTAAGTTTCTGGGCTAATATCCACTTATCAGTGAGTACATATTGTGTGAGTTCCTTTGTGATTGGGTTACCTCACTCAGGATGATGCCCTCCAGGTCCATCCATTTGCCTAGGAATTTCATAAATTCATTTTTTTAATAGCTGAGTAGTACTCCATTGTGGAAATGTACCACATTTTCTGTATCCATTCCTCTGTTGAGGGGCATCTGGGTTCTTTCCAGCTTCTGGCTATTATAAATAAGGCTGCTATGAACATAGTAGAGCATGTGTCCTTCTTACCAGTTGGAACATCTTCTGGATATATGCCCAGGAGAGGTATTGAGGGATCCTCCGGTAGTACTATGTCCAATTTTCTGAGGAACCACCAGACTGATTTCCAGAGTGGTTGTACAAGCTTGCAATCCCACCAACAAATGAGGAGTGTTCCTCTTTGTCCACATCCTTGCCAGCATCTGCTGTCACCTGAATTTTTGATCTAAGCCATTCTGACTGGAGTGAAGTGGAATCTCAGGGTTGTTTTGATTTGCATTTCCCTGATGATTAAGGAAACACATGAAATTCAAGAAGAACGAAGACCAAAGTGTGGATACTTTGCCCCCTCTTAGAAATGGGAACAAAACACCCATGGAAGGAGTTACAGAGACAAAATTTGGAGCTGTGAAGAAAGGATGGACCATCTAGTGATTGCCATATGCAGGGATCCATCCCATAATCAGCTTCCAAACGCTGACACCATTGCATACACTAGCAAGATTTTGCTGAAAGGACCCAGATATAGCTGTCTCTTGTGAGACTATGCCAGGGCCTAGCAAACACAGAAGTGGATGATCATAGTCAGCTATTGGATGGATCACATGGCCCCCAATGGAGGAGCTAGAGAAATTACCCGAGGAGCTAAAGGGAACTGCAACCCTGTAGGTGGAATAACAATATGAACTAACCAGTACCCCGGAGCTCTTGTCTCTAGCTGCATATGTATCAAAAGATGGCCTAGTTGGCCATCACTGCAAAGAGAGGCCCATTTGACTTGCAAACTTTATATGCCCCAGTACAGGGGAACCCCAGGGCCAAAAAGGGGGAGTGGGTGGGTAGGGGATTGGGGGGGTGGGTATGGGGGACTTTTGGGATAGCATTGAAAATGTAAACGAGGAAAATAACTAATAAAAAAATAAATTTAAAAAAAAGGAGAATTGAAGCTTATATAGAGGTAGATCCTGTGGACACAAAGCATGTATTTATTATTATTGACTGGCTCCCTGCCTTGCCACCTTCTTCACCCATGTTTGTGGTACACAGAACTAGTAACTTTCCAACTCTGTTATTATGCATTAGTCTGTATACTGATATTCTTAACTTGTTCTTGAATAGTTTTCCAGAAGAATTTTTCCCTACCTATCTGGATTCCTCTTATATGCATATGCTCCTCTAAACATATCTTCTGGAAAGCACAGTTGGATACTGTTTCCTTGTATTCAAAAAATGTTTTGATTTCTTTTAACAGCAATTCTTAGTGTTATAGGGAACCAATCTCCTATGAAATGCTCTATAAAACAGCTGTGCATCAAATAAGAGGATGAGGTATATGTGCTAGTCTTTCTTAAATAGCCCCTCTTTTCTCTTTGTTCTCCTGAGAGTTGGGCATATTCTTCCAGTCTGTAAAATCTTGCTCTGATTTATCAGTTTGTCTGACATGTAAGTAGAGATCACTTTCAAACATGGGTACTTTCTTGTACAAACTAACTTTACCTTCATTATTTGGGATTAAAGGTGTGTACTAACAGCATGACTGTATTCCAGCCAGAGGGATTAAAGGTAGCTATGGGATGAACCGTACTGCAACTGGAAACAGTTTTGTTTTGTTTTTTTTAGAAAATAAGGCAATGTCAGAGTTCACAGGATAATTAAATATCCTGCATCACAAAGATATTGTTGAGATTCATCTTAGAATTAAATTTAGATAATAAGAATGAAAGAGTAAAGTTAAACCTGGAGAATTCTAGTATGTCTATCTTTTGACACTAAATGCCTAGATATTAGTTTAAGCCAGGATTTTAAGAGAGAATTCTGGTGACTGGAGTAAAGATGCTGCAACAGTTGTCCTCTCAGTGGTTATAGACTAGATGCCAGGGGGAAAATAGGTCCACTGTGTAATCAGTTTTTTACTAAATTTTTAAAGCATATTCACTCCTAAGACATTAAAAGAACTCTTATTAAATAGTGAAAATTAAAATCAGAAAACTTAATTAATATCACAACACCTTCTGGCCTCGTATGTGCCCCTCTCTATGTAAAAAGGGAAACCATTTTCTATATTTATCCTAAGAATGATCCATAAATATTTACAAAGCATTTGATACTAGATAAACCTTTTATTTCCTTTTGTATTAGATATTTTCTTTATTTACATTCCAAATTTTACCCCTTTCCTCATATCCACTCCGGAAAACCCACTTATCCCCTCCTCCCACCCCTGCTCAACAACCCACCCACTCCCACTTCCCTGTCCACTCATTCCCCTACACTGGGGGTATTGAGCCTTCACAAAGCCAAGTGGCTCTTATCTCATTGATGTCCCACAAGACTATCCACTGCTACATATGCAACTAATATCTTGAGGCCCTCCTTGTGTACTCTTTGGTTAGTGGTATAGTCCCTGGGAGTTCTGTGTGTACTGGTTGATTCATTTTTTTCTCCTGTGGGGCTGCAAACCATTTCATCTCCTTGGGTCCTTTCTCTACCTCCTCCATTGGGACCCTGTGCTCTGTCCAATAGACCCTGCGAGCCTACACTTCTGTATTTATCAGGCACTGGCCGAGGTTCTCAGGAGAAAGCTATATCAGGCTCCTGTCAGCAAGTACTTGTTGGCATCCACAGTAGTGTCTGGGTTTAGTAATGGTATATGGGATGTATCCCCAGGTGGGACAGTAACTGGATGACTTTCCTTAAGTTTTTGCTCCATACTTTATCTCTGTGTCCACACTGTGGTCTTCCTTCTTCTTGAGCTTCATGTGGTCTGTGAATTATGTCTTGTGTATTCTGAACTTCTGGACTAATACCACTTATCACTGAGTGCATATCATGTGTGTTCTTTTGTGATTGGGTTACCCAATTCAGGATGATATTTTCTAATTCCATCCATTTGCCTAAGAACTTCATGAATTCATTGTTTTTAGTAGCTGAGTAGTATTCCATTGTATAAATGTACCACATTTTCTGTAACCATTCCTCTGTTGAAGGACCTCTGGTTTCCTTCCAGATCCTGGCTATTATAAATAAGGCCACTATGGACATAGTAGAGCATGTATCCTTAATACATGTTGGAGCATCTTCTGGGTATGTACAATTAGGGTCACTTTATCTTTGACAAAGGAGATAAAACCATCCATCCAGTAGAAAAAAAGGCAGCATTTCAACAAATGGTGCTGGTTCAACTGGCAGTTAGCATGTAGAAGAATGCAAATCAATCCATTCTTATCTCCTTGTAGAGAGCACAAATCTAAATGGATTAAGGACCTCCACATAAAACCAGATACACTGAAACTAATAGATGAGAAAGTGGGAGAGAGCCTCCAGCACATAGGCACAGGGGAAATTTTCCGGAACAGAACACCAGTAGCTTATGCTCTAAGATCAAGAATTGACAAAAGGGAGCTCATAAAATTGCAAAGCTTCTGTAAGGCAAGTGACACTGTCAATAGGACAAAATGGCAACCATCAGATCTGGAAAAGATCTTTACCAACCCTACATCTGATAGAGGGCTAGTATCCAATATATGCAAAGAACACAAGAAGTTAGATTCCAGAGAACCTAATAACCCTATTAAAAAGGAGGTACAGAACTCAACAAAGATTCCTCAACTGAGGAATATTGAATGGTCGAGAAGCACCTAAAAATGTTCACCATCCTTAGTCATCAGGGAAATGTAAATCAAAACAACCCCGAGATTCCACCCCACAGCAGTCAGAATGGCTAAGATCAAAAATTCAGGTGACAGCAGATGCTGGCGAGGATGTGGAGAAATAGGAACACTCCCCAATTGCAAACTTGTACAACCACACTGGAAATGAGTTTGGCAGTTCCTCAGAAAATTGGACATAGTACTACCTGAGGACCCAGCTAGATGAACATTTTTAAGTTCAACATAGACTTCATGAAAGAATTCACTAACTTAAAATACAAAAATAATGAAAATCAATACATAAATCCTAACTGCATATACAAATGAAGGATATGAAGAGGTTTTGTGGGTAAATGATACCAGGAGGACAAAGTACAAGTAGTCAGGAGAGGATAAAATTTTGAAAGATAAAACTGAAGTTGCCTGCAGAAAAAATTTTAAAAACTAAACATAACTAAAATAGTGGATGAGAAGACTGTGCAGCTAAAGGACACAAAGATAATGTGGTTTGAAAGGTGGGACCAAGAACGTTCCTATAGCTTTACAGGGAGAGGCATTCTGCCCCCTTATTCTTTTTCTTTTCTTTTATTCTATATTTTCTTTATTTACATTTCAAATGTTATCATGTTTCCCATTTTTCCCTCCAAAAACCCCATATATAATCCCCTCTCCTCTGCTTCTTTGAGGGTGCTCTGCTATCCACCCACTCCTACCTCCACATCCACACATTCCCATACTGGGGTATCAAGCCTTCACAGGACCAAGGGCCTCTCCTCCTCCTGATGCCCAACAATGCCATCCTCTGCTACATATGTGACAGAGCCATGAATCCCTCCATGTGTACTCTTTGGTTGGTGGTTTAGCCCTGGGAATTCTGGTGGGTCTGGTTGGTTGATATCATTGTTCATCCTATGGGGTTGCAAACCTCTTCAGCTCCTTCAGTCCTTTCTCTAACTCCTTCATTGGGGACCATGTGCCTAGTCCAAATGTTGGCTGCAAGAATCTACCTCTGTAAAGCATCTCAGGAGACAGCTATATCAGCTTCCTGTCAGCAAGCACTTCTTGGCATCCACAATAGTGTCTGGTTTTGGTAACTGTATATGAGATGGATTTCCAGGTCAGGTAATCTCTGGGTGGCCTTTCCCTTAGTCGCTGCTCTAAACTTTGTCTCCATATTTCCTCCTGTGAGTATTTTGTTCCCCCTTCTAAGAAGGACTGAAGCATCCTCACGTTGATCTTCCTTCTTCTTAAGCTTCTTTGGTCTGTGAATTATAACTTGGGTATTCCGAGACTTTGGGCTAATATCCACTTATCAGGGAGTGCATATAAATATGTGGGATTTTTTGTTTTTGTTTGTGTGTGTGTGTGTGTGTGTGTGTGTGTGTGTGTGTGATTGGGTTGCCACATTCAGGATGATATTTCTGGTTCGATCCATTTGCTTAAGAATTTCATGTAGTCATTGTTTTTAATAGCTGAGTAGTACTCTATTGTATAAATGTATCACATTTTCTGTATCCATTCCTCTCTTGAAGGACATTTGGGTCATTTCCAGCTTTTTGCTATTATAAATAAGGCTTCTGTGAACATAGTAGAACACATGTCATTGTTATATGTTGGAGCATCTTTTGCGTATATACCCAGGAGTGGTGTAGCTGAGTCCTCAGGTAGTACTATGTCCAATTTTCTGAGGAACTGCCAGACTGATTTTCAGAGTGGTGGTAAAGATCATTTCCCAATCTGTGGGTTGTCTTTTTGTCCTATTGACAGTGTCATTTGCCTTACAAAAGCTTTGTAATTTTATGAGGTCTCACTTGTCAATTGTTGATCTGACAGCATAAGCCCTTTGTGTTCTGTTCAGGAAATTTTCCCTTGTGCCCATGTATTCAAGGCTCTTCCCCACTTTCATTTCTATTTTTTTCAGTTTATCAGGTTTTATGTGGAGGTACTTGATCCACTTGAGCATTATACAAGGAGATAAGATTGAATCCATTTGCATTCATGTCATTTCCCTGACTTCTTTCTCAGCCTGTTTATCCTTTGAGTAGACAAAGGCTACTGATCTGTTTGAGTTAATTTTACATCCAGGCACTTTGCAGAAATTATCAGGTTTAAAAGTTATCTGGTGGAATTTTGGGGTCACTTAAGTACTCTATCATATCATCTACAAATAGTGATATTTTGACTTCTTCCTTTCCAATTTTTATCCCCTTGGTCCCCTTTTGTTGTCTAATTGCTCTGGCTAGGACTTTGAGTACTATACTGAATAGGCAGGGAGAGAGTGGGTAGCATTGTCTAGTCCCTGATTTCAGTGGGATTGCTTAAAGTTTCTTTCCAATTATTTTAATGTTGGCTACTGGCTACTGTATAATGCTTTTATGTTTAGGGGTATAAGCCTTGAATGCCTGATCTTCCCAAAACATTTTACCATGAAGGAGTGTTGATTTTTTTCAAATGCTTTCTCAGCATCTAATGAGATGATCATGTGCTTTTTTTTTCCTTTGAGGTTTGTTTATATAGTGGATTATGTTTATGCATTTTCATATATTGAACCACCCCTGCATTCCTGGGATGAAGCCTATTTGATCATGGTGAATGATGCTTTTAATGTGTTTATGGTTTGGTTTGCAAGAATTTTATTGAGTATACATTTATATTCTTAAGGGAAATTGGTCTGAAGTTCTTTTTTGTTGGATCTTTGTGTGGTTTAGGTAAAACTGTGGCTTCATAGAACGAATTGGGTAATCTTCTGTTTCTATTTTGTGGAATAGTTTGAAGATAATTGGTATTAGGTCTTCTTTGAAGGTTTGATAGAATTCTGCACTCAACCCATCTTGTCCTGGGCTTTTATTGGTTGGGAGACTTTTGATGAATGCTTCTATTTCTTTAGGGGTTATGAGACTGTTTAGATGGGTTATCTGATTCTGATTTAACTTTGGTTCCTCTTATCTGTCTAGAAAATTGTGTTTTTCATACAGATTTTTCAGTTTTCTTGAGTATAAGCTTTTGTAGTAGGGTCTCATGATTTTTTTGAACTTCCTGGGTTTCTGTTGTTATGTGTCCCTTTACATATCTGATTTTGTTAATTTGGATATTGCCTCTATGCCCTCTGGTTACTATTGCTAAGGATTTATCTGTCATTTTAATTTTCTCAAAGAACCACCTCATGGTTTTGTTGATTTTGGGTTTTTTGTTTGTTTGTTTGTTTTTGTTTTTTTTGTTTGTTTTTTTTTTTTTGTATAGTTCTTTTTGTTTCTACTTGATTGATTTCAGTCCTGAGTTTGATTATTTCCTGTTTCTACTCATCTTGGGTACATTTGCTTCCTTTAGTTCTCGATCTTTCAGCTGTGCCATCAAGCTGCTAGTGTATGCTCTCTCCAGTTTCTTTTTGGAGGCACTCAGAGCTATGAGTTTGCCTTCTAGCACTGCTTTCATTGTGTTCCATAAGTTAGGGTATGTTGTGCCTTCCTTTTCAATAAATTCTTAAACATTTTTAATTTCTTTCTTTATTTTTTTCCTTGACCAAGTTATCACTGAGTAGAGTGTTATTGTGCTTTCATGTGTATGTGGGCTTTCTGTTCTTTTTGTTGTTATTAAAGACCAGCCTTAGTCCATGGTGATCTAATAATATACAAAGGATTATTTCTGTCTTCTTGTATCTGTTGAGGCCTGTTTTGTGACCAATTATGTGGTCACATTTGGAGAAGGTAACATGAGTCGCTTAGAAGACATATTCTTTTGTTTTAGGATGAAATGTCCTTTCTTTACATATCATGAAACCTTATAGAGTTATGTAGAAGAATGACATAGTTGGATTTAACTCTTCTAATATATTTTCTAGCATCTTGGAATCTGGTGTGTTTCAAGAGAGTTCAGGGGACACAGAGGACAGTCATGAAAGAGGGTACCCTTATCATCAATGTGAGATGGTGATAAGTGGTTTTGCAGAGAAAGCTGTATAATTCAGAGAAACTGAGGTTTGGGGAATTAACATCTCCACAGTGTGACCATGGAGAATTATAATTGTCAGTTTTGAGGAATAACCTTTCTTCTTAAAAATGGAAAGATAACAGTGCCAATTCAAAAAATGATATTAACATAACTTGAGATATGCTTTAAATGTTATTTTGTGTTCATAGTGCAGAAAAGGAATGAACAATTCAATTTTTAAGTAGTTAAATATGAAAGTCCAATGATCCATCTAATTGAGCTGTCAACTAGACAGCTGCACAGTTAGGTCATCAATTGAGAGAAGATTGACTTCGGAAACTAAATTTTGGAGACATTGCCACATATATGCATGCTATTTAAAACCTTGGAACAGATGATCAGTCAGGAAATGAATGTGAAGTTTTCTACAGATTATAATCTAGGAAGGAGTCTTGAGTTTGTAGGGAGAAACTGAAGAGGAAATTGGAGAATATCCTATTCTAGATATAGGAGGAAAAAATAAAATCAAGAGCCTAAAAGAAAGAAAGTAGAGAGTTGCCAGTGAGAAGTATTGTCATGTATGTCAAATAATTTGAACCTTGCATATAAAGTCACTCAGGAGATTAGACTATTAAAACTGTAGACTTCTTGGTTTTAGGAGTTATTATCTACAGAAGCCAGACATATAAATGGATGAGTAACATGTCAATTTTCCATTGACCAAACAATTCTCAATTTAATAATGCCTGTAGAATGATGATGAGGAGAAATAAGGAGACCAGGGGCTAGAAGCCGATAAAACCTTTAAAATATGTTATTTTCACATTTTCAGAAAACAGCTATTGGAGAAAAACTACTTATTATAACATCTTATTAAATACTTATTTAATAAAAATTGAAATACTTTACAATTTCTTTAAAAATAAGAGATTTACTTATGCCCACTTTATAGTGTCAGATTTTAATTTGATAAATATTTTTACAGTCCATGATTTCTTTCTTCACCAACACAAATGGGAATAGAAGTTCAGGTTTCAATATCCCCGAACAGCTTTTGTCACAATAAAGTAGTAATTACTTTAAGAAAAACTGAATTAAATAAAACAACCTAAAAGCAAGAAAGGCTGGGGGTATTAACCCTTTCTTGTAATCCAAACAAACAAAGAAAAAAATAATTTATATGGCTTTTTCAAAGTAAGTTACTCTTACTCACATGCCTCTGGTAACATAACCTGCGTCACCACTGTCTTTTTTCTTCTTTTAGACCCATAATATTTTTCTTTTCTTCTTAAATTAATGCTAATTAATAAAAATGTTTCCATGCTTTTGAGTACTATTTTGTTTCACCAGTTTAGATTACTTCTTTCTCCAAACTTTGTCTCTCTCTGTCTTGTACTGTCCCTGTCTTTCTCCTCCCTCACCCCTGCCTCTCTCTCCTTTCTTTCAATATGATATTAAAAGGTAAATATAAGGGTTGTATCTTAGTCATTCTTCTGGTTCCTACACTAACTACCCTAAAATGTTATTTTAATTAAAGGGGAAAGGATAGTTTAGGTTTACAGTTCTAAGGTAGAGTCCATAAAGGAAGGAATAATGGGGTGTTGGAAGCTTGGAGGGAGCTGATCATTTCACACCCATGGTGAAGAAGTAGGGAGAGATGAAGGATCAGTGCCGACCACGCTTGGCTCCCTTTTCCCATTTTATATAATCTAGGATTTCCTAGAAAGGGAATGGTCCCAGGCATACATTAATTAGTGTAACTCAGGTAATCTTTCACTGGGATTGTCCAGAGATTTGCTGAGTCAGATTCTAAATTTGGACAAGTTGACAACTAACACTAAATATCATATGGGACTCATGAAAGCACAGGAGAAAGAAAGAACAAAATTGAGAACAAGAGAAAATGGTAGGTTAAACGTATTTATTTTGTGGAATAAAATTAGCAAAATAGCTTTGTATTTCTATTTCTCTTTAGAATTCAGAAAACTATTTTATATTATGAAAAAGCTACAGTTAGAACCATATTCAAGAACTTCAGGTTTTCTTCACTATTCTCAACAAAGAGAAACATTTTATATACTGTTTGATATAAAACAGCAACTATCAGATATTAGAATACTAATTATTTGTATTTACATTTACTTCCTCAAAACTGACTTGTCTTTACTTTTTAAAATCATATCATATTTGTATTATAGTATTCTAATAGTAATAATAATAATTACTAGTCGTATAGTTTTGCTATTAATAAGTTAATATAGTTATGACACAGCTACTTAGATTATATAACATATATATATTCATAATAGCTTTTGTGCATATTGTTTTTATATTGTATTTATACCTTAGATATGCTTAAATTTCATCATATAAACACTTTATATGACTGACTTTTCTTAAAAATGAACGACTTGACTGTCAGACAGAGACAATTAAATAGATTTTGCTCACAAAGAATGACTCCATAGGTAATAGTGACCTGGCCTACATAGGATACTAAAACAATAGTCTTGTTGCCTTTAATATGATAGGACTCATGTGGTATGTGGATAAGATGCTATAGATAACTACAGAAAGAAAAGAAGGAAAACAGAAATGTTATGTCTTCCCTTTGGCTTTTTGAATAATTTGATCAGTAATTTACAATATTACTCTGTGTGTGTGTGTGTGTGTGTGTGTGTGTGTGTGTGTGTGTGTGAGAGAGAGAGAGAGAGAGACAGAGAGAGGGAGAGACAGAGAGAGACAGAGAGAGAGAGAGAGAGACAGAGAGAGAGACTACTTAGCTTCCATTTAGTACATTCCAATAATAACCAGCAGGAAGACAGTGGAGACAGCATTGCTTGGGATTTCTGACATGTGCAAAGGCCACACCTAAAGCAGGCACATTAGAGATTCTCAACTCTTTAAGGGGCTAAGCATTGTTATGAGGTAAATTGTGACACAGGTCTTTATTCTAACCATGTTTTCACTTTGTATCATTTCCCTTACAGGTGAACAAAATTGGCATGATCTAGGGGTTTGGGCATTTGATATAGCTAGCAGTAACTTCCCTTGCATTAAGATTCCAAATTTTAGCCCAGAAGTCCAGTTTTTGGTAAATGACGGTATTATCTTAATGGTATCCCATAGGCTTTAAAAACTTCACAGATTCACAAAGGAAATGATGCCACAGTTCCTAAAGTATGTGTTTATGTTCCAGCAATGGAATGCAGAGGTCATGGATGATTTGACAATAAGAAACGATTTCTGAATATAGAATAGCCAATCATTCAAAAATGAAACACACAATGAGATCAAGGTGTTTCTGGCAATATGCATACATGCGGGTCCTGCAAAGATACAGCAAATTTGATTCTTAATACACAGCAAGCACATTTTGTACTGTGAATGTTGTCATACCATGCGATGCCAAGCAATGCTGCTAAACTACATAGGCTCAGATTTAAGAAGAGTGTAGGTTACACTTTACAATGTTTTTTATTGTGTATACAAAGTTCTCTACTCTTGCAAAAGTGTGATAAGTTAATTACAAAACTTTTATATTAATTTTCATACTTGCAATGTTCAGCACATATTAATCAGATTAGTACCTTTATATATATTTTTGTGCTATTATAGGATTTTTAATTTTAAAATTGTTATTTGAGTTGCTGATGAGTTTCAAAAGGAGGAACAGCAATATGAACTATCCAGTAACCCTAGAGATTCCTGGGACTAAACCACCAATCAAAGAAAACACATGGTGGGACTCATGGCTCTAGCTGCATATGTAGCAGAGGATGGCCTAGTCGGTCATCAATGGGAGGAGAGGCCTTTGGTCCTATGAAGGTTCTATGTCCCAGTAAGGGGAATGTCAGGGCCAGGAAGCAGGACTGGGTGGGTTGGGGAGCAGGAGGAGGGTGAGAGGGGTTCTGAGGGGAAACTAGGAAAGGGGATAACATTTGAAATGTAAATAAAGAAAATATCTAATAAAAAATAAAGATAAAAAGAAATTTGGCTCAGGATCAGGAAAGAATTTTCAACAATTTTTCAGTTCATCTTAAAAGTAATTCTGCAAGATTTTATTCTGTATACAAAGTGCCATTCTTAATGTTGACAGTTGCATATTATAATACAGATTATCTTAAAAATGCATTAAAATATTATTCATACTTTTGCATCAAATATTCAACCAAGATTTCATTCTTTATGTAAAAATTTTCATTATTTGAACTAGAAATCACTTTTTTCAGCTTAAATGAATGATAAAATTATATAGATATTAAGAATTATATTAGAATAGATTTCTTTATGGTCTATTAGCAGTATGTTTTCTTTGTATACCTATTTTATATAGCTATATATACACAAAAATGTAAAATTTTGTTGTGACTTTATAAACATTGAACATATATTTACAAATCTATATATATACATATATGAATATACATATGTGTGTGCATATATATATATATACATGCATGAAATAACAACTAATGAAAATGAGGTCAGGAATTTGAGAGAGACAATGAAAACTTTCATTGGAAAGTTTGTGGGGGGAAGGGAAGGAAGAAAGGTAATCATATAATAATTTTAAAAATTAAAAAAATATTATGAGTGGAAAAAGATCAGGGCACCTCCTTCACTCCCCTCAGAGCACACTGTGACCCTGGCTTCTGCTTCAGGAGGCCTTTAAACAGTCCCATCTCCACAGCAGGTACCAGGTCCCAGTAGCTTCACATTGCCTGTGCTGTCTTCAGTTTGTGAGTTCAACCCAGAAGGAATCTTCCTGTTCACTGCCTTCTTGTATTGTATTGTTAAGGCCTTCAAAACTTCCTCCAAATGGCCGTCTATGCTTGTTTGTGAACTTAATCATGAGTAGAGTAATCTAAAGTAGCTTACTTAAAGAGCAGACAAGTCAAAGGTACTGGACCTTAAGGTCTCTAGGGAGTATCAGAGCTATAATATCTCCTTTACTGCAGTAGCTAGAAGCAGTTCACATGCTCCAGAGAACAACTAGAGCAAGGCCTAGGAAAAGCCAATACTATTGATGATGGGAGACTACTAAGAGGGGCTTAGTGTAAGAACTGCAGATCCTAGCCATAGAGGGGTTCAGCTGAGCTACTAGGCATTAAGATCTGTGACCTGACATCTAAACCTAGATGAACCTAATTTCAGCTGCTGGATGCTGAATCACTAGCATTCAAAGCCCAGAGCAGTACTCTGTGTAAATTTGAAGATTTCTATGTTTGGAAGTAATAGCCTTCAGGGCTCAGAGCCATAGCGTCACTCTTGAGAACAGAAAAAAAAAAATCTTTCAGCCTGAGCATCAATAATGCTACAGTCAGACTTACATGTCTAATTCTATAGCTCAGTTCTCATGCCCCATGGAAAAGAAGCCTACGCGCCTGAGGCATAATTCAAGAGCCCCTGTCACTATTTCTGATTTCCGGCCAAGTTAAAGAATGTGCCACACTTTGTGCCAAATTCATGCATTCCATGGAAAGCTACAGAAGTTTTACTTCGGTGTTTACACCAATGATAAGACATAGCTGCCGAGCTTTGGGAGACGAAAACCAACAGCACAGTACTCTAGAAATGGACTCACTAAAAGAAACTAAACTTTACATGTCGGAAATAATCAATATTACATGTGTTTGTCTGAGTGTATTTTTAATTTTTTTCTATAAAAATTTGGGCAATGGACTTGCTACAAATATTGTGCATTATATTTATTATCAAATGTATATAAGCAAAGAGGTCTCTATGCAGAAGGTCTATTTGGGAACTGATGTAGTTGAAATCCTTGCTGAGCTTCTCTGTGCACAATGATAAGTGGCACATATTTTACCGCACTTTATCAGGCGTAAACATCACAAAATACTTATAATACAATTAAGAAAGTTCTAGGAAAGAGCGGTTTTAATAGCCATACTTACTCATCAGAAATATAGATCCTGTAACACACGTGGGACACAGGGAGAAAGGAGGATAACTGAGGTCTGTGCTACTACTAGAAATCAAATATTCAAAATGATACAAAATGTCAGGATAAGTTCTTGACCACTGGGAAAGAGAATATAGAACATAAAGTATGTTGTCATATTTGAAAGATAAGAACACTGTAGAGTAAGGTGAAAGAAAAGAGAGCTACTTGAGTCTCAAGAAAAAGCCATCTATAACAACTCATAGTCCATTTCCTGTCAAACTCCATTTCTCTGATGTACCTGAACATTGTGTGGCTTTGATTAAAATTAAAAAAAGAATAAAGAGTCTATGGGAAACTAAGAACATAATAAAATTATTTTAAGAGGTAAGGGTCATATGTCAAATGAAGAGGTATAGCTTACTTATGGTTGAGATTATCATGGTTATTTTGAACATTAAGAATGTGGTCTTCTAGCCTTTATAGGGGTAGTATCATGGTTAAGCTAATTGGATTTCCATAAAAAAAGACATGTATCTTACACATAGGTAAGCAGGTTGTAAATACTATCCTTATGCCACACAGTTCAGACAGAGGGGCTCACGCAGTGGCCAACCAGCCCTGTGGCCCACCTGAAGTGGAAGCCTTTACAATCTACATTTATGTGGCAGATAGGTAGTGGAGAAACAGAAATGGAACGGTTTGAGCACTATGAAGGGAGAAGGAACTGGAAATGCAGAGATGGAGGGTAATAGACTGTTTTGAATAGCCAGCCCCTACACCTGAGGCCATGGTGATGTTTTAACTCTT
>NW_028227269.1:35995000-36170000 GCF_978045245.1 Mus caroli | reverse complement strand
CGACTTTGTTATATACCCCATCTCACTGTCAAATGAATCACACTGAGTTAGGTGTGCAAAGCAAAGTACAGCATCCCTCTTCCTTCGATCTCAAATTTAATCTGAAAGTACATTGGTTCATTTTCCTCCAAATTCTCTCTCTCATATCTGTTCTTCTCAGTGTTCCAGTGTCTTAATTATCATGTAAAACTGCATATCCAACATTCCCTCTTTCATATATATATATATATAATCTTTCAGCTGAAATTTTAAAATTTAATATTATTTTACCATTCCCAAATTAGTATTTCTAGAGTCTTCCAATGATGATAAACATTTTACCAAATGACAGATGTTTACTAAAAAGTACTTGTAGAGTCCCTTTGTGGTTATAGCTAACTTCTTCACAATTTCTCTTAAGACTTATGTGCATAACTATGTACACAGAGGCATACTAGACAAAGGTAAACTTATATACCAATAAATACGTCCGGTTCTGTCCAGATAAACAACATTCTTCAATGCCTCTGCATCTGCTCTGCTAACTCCATGTATTCTATACTTTTATGATCCCTATGCAATATTGCCACTTACAATTAAAATCCTCTTGCCTTTTAGCTTCTACCCGGATAAAACAGAGAAAAGAAAAATGCTGTTTAAGAGCTTTAAATATATAGTGTTCAAATGATTGCTTTAGTGTCATTTAACATAACATTTCTCTTTCTGCATAGACTTTAGCTTTTTCAAATAAAAATATCACCTCATATTGTAAGATAGAAATATGAGGCCTAAAAAGAAAATTCCATAAATGGTGCATACAGTAATTGACGTAGAAAAAAATTAAGTTCCTCTACATATATTTGCACTCTCTCCCTTGTTTTACTCCATGAGATAATGAATAAAGTGGAGAATAAAGCAATCTTTAATGCTTATAGCAATGTTTAAAGTACAACTGAAATGAGGATCAAGGGTATCCTCAAAACATAAGCCTTCAGAATATTTTTATTGTAATTGGTTGCACTGTCATAACTAAAAAAACAGTTTTTTATTTCAAGATGGAGATGGAGATTTTATGTATAAAGATATGGAAATATGAAGAAATTTACTTATATAATTATAGAAAAAGCTGTTTATCACCCCTGGTCTAAAGTAAAGAGTAGGGTGTGTTTTATTCCTGTGATATTGATCACAGTAATCATTTTCGCACGTTTTTATGTCCTTGTCCACAGGAAACACGAATGACTATCTCTTCCACAAGCTGGAAGAACAATGTAGTTGTCTGAGTAACATGGGCAAAATATGCTTAGTTCAGTCCCTGCCAGTAATACTGTTTCAGAGGGAGCAACCTCTTTATAAGCTTTTTTTCTTTCTTATGCCAATTTCCAAAGATGGTAACTACTTCCACAGGTATTATTCTTGAGTACAAAACTGAGATAAACTTCATTTTTAGATCATAGATATAGATATATATATAGAGATAGATAGATAGATAGATAGATAGATAGATAGATAGATAGATAGATGGATGGATGTGGTTATCCAACAGTATAACAAAAATATCCATAACAGAATTAGAAGGAATACAATACCCGTTATATTCTCTTTTATACCGTGTCTTCATTTCCTGCACTCAATGTAAATAAATATAGGGCATAAGATATATTTGATACTGAAAGTCTAAAATTTAACATGAAGTTATTTCATATGCCATTTCTATCGTATAGAAATTCATGAAGCTGTATAGGACATAGATATGTGTTAATATTGATGTGTGATAATTTTAATGTAGGTTTTATTATAATAAAGTTTATTTGAAATATTTTTAAATGTACAAATGTAATAGAGAGGACAAAGGCACTGTTTTTTCAGACTACTGAGATACTATGAAAATTTTAATCAAAGAAGATATTGGCTTCCTTTGACCAATATTCAGCAGAAGCCATCCTTCAATATTACTCTACTGAACTAAAAATATAAACAATACAGATTTTTGTCAATCTGAAAATGTTGAAAAAAATTAATGCTAAAAATTCTTCAATATTACATGTCTATGGTGGATCTAAAATAATGGGAAAATATATTCATCACCTCATTTTAGTACTGCAAGATTTAATCATAAAAGAAAGAAGGAGACAAATACACTGAAGACAAGCAAACAAGCAGGAAATTGAGTTTGAAGCACTTAGCAAATAGCCAAGAGAGCCAGGATGGGACAAAAGAGATTATGCTGCCAACATACATTCCAGAAATACAGTCTGGGTCAGGGCCAGGAGCTGGCACGTCCATCCATGTGAATCAGAAGAAATAAGGTCAGAAATGAGAGATGCATCTAAAATAGGTCCTCAGATGCAAATTGCAGGCCAATAGTGAGAGTGAAGTCAAAACATTGTAGGTAAGCCAAGAAGGTATAGCCAGAAGGTTTCAGTCAAAGAAGAAAAAAAGGTTAAGTGAAATGAACAAACCTCAGTCACCAGTTCCATGATGCTAATCCTTAGAGCACTGACTGCAAAGCACCTGGCATGACTCTGCACATTGAATCCCCAGAATTTGTGTGTTCCTGGGAAAGTGCACCACACACCAAGGCACTGGGACTCCAAGACAGCTTTCTATGACACCAAATTATGTGTCCTCAGACAGTATGCTAGCTAGCACTGTGCCATTTATCCTTTCGTCTTGCACAAAGAGAGTAATTACCAGTAAGTGTCTTGTCCTCCCAAAATAGAGCTAATCTAGTACAAGGCTAGAGACAGAAGTAAAAGCAAATCTCAGCATGGTAAATTAGAAAGAGAGCTCGCATGTGATCTAATTTGTTTAACAATGAATTAAACACACACACACACACACACACATTGCCAAGTTTCTTTTCTTTTTTTCTTTCCCCATCTTGTACAAACAAATCACAAAGCATATCTGAAAGACAGGTTAGGTTTTCATGCTAGAAAATGGGTTTTGATAGATGAAGAATATAATAAATCTCTTAAAATGAGAAACAGACATCTTTATTTCAATGTTTTATGGATTTCTTCTTGTTGTTGATTTCCTTTCATGTCATATATATATATATATATATATATATATATATATATATATATGGAAATATTTATGTATTTCCTCTCATCTTCAACCTTCTTTCTTTTCTTCCTGTAGACCCCCCCTTTTTTTTCTCCTGTTTTGTATTTTTCTCCTGTTGTGTGGTTTGGAGGATTGAACAGAGGGCCTTAAATATGCTGAGCAAGCACTCCACCAGCAAGGTTTCCTCCTAGCCCTCCATGTGTATATTAAAACAATAATGAGGAAGAGTTGGTGAAGAGAATAGAGGAGTGTGAGTAGAGACTGAAGCCTCCAACTTCATTAGAGAGAGCAACTCTGAGATTCATGAGTGACCCATGCCAGTGCACTGGTCTGGGAGACCTCTGCATGTTGGTATGAGAAGGAATCATTTGAACCTCATCCTTTCTCCCATCATCTCCCATGCCTCCCCACCATTCTCTAGTTCTTTTTACTGAATTGAAGGCCTCCCTTTGGTTTTCATGACTTACCCTTAAGGAGACCTTTTTTATGTTCCCACTGGAAAAAAAAATTCCTGGTCCCTCTTTGGTTTACACTCTGTCCTGCACATACTTCATTATATCAAGAGTTTTCACAAAGACACTCTCTGGTTCCACCAAACATTCCAGTCAGAAGGAATCAGCTAGAAGAAATATGCCATCCCAGCTCACGGAGAAAAAGGCTGAATGGTCTGCTGTGAGGAATGGATGGGACAAGTGGAAACTAGCATTTTTACCTAGCTTTATTAAAATGGAGTGTTTTCAGAATATACTCTGTACGGTGTCCCCACCTACCTCTTGTTCATGAAAACCAAGGATGAGATGGTGGAATGTAAAGTGTTCACCTGAAAAATAATCCACATCCTGCCTTCCGGAAGTGAAGAACTGGGTCATCTTTCACAAAGAGAAGATGACAGTCAGAAGAGCAAAACCCACCCAACTTGGGAGGAGGGGGCACAAGGAGGGGGCACAAGGAGGGCCCTATCTCACTCTAACACCTTCTGTCTCACAAAACACTTCATGTCCCCCAAAACACTCAGAATGGTGATTTGGGGTGTTTCCTCGGGACTGGACTTCAATTAATGTTTCTCCCTAGTGACAAATACTGACCTCCAATTCTGATAACATTGGTGACATCACCTTAGTTAGTGGCTGCACCTTTTTTTCATTGTCCTTCATGTAAAAGGAAAAGAAAACAAACAGTAAAATATGGCTGTGGCTAGTGCATTCTAGATTGGTCTATTTTGGGCAACATTATTTATAAGCTATTTTTGACATGTTAGTTTTCATAAGGAAACATAAACTATTACTGTTTTGGCCTTTTTATTGTCATTTACCCTGCCAAGGGTCAAGGAGCAAACAGAAATATTTATTCCTCAGGGAAGGTATTTTACTTTCCACTCAAAATTATTGTAGATATGATGAGCTAATGGTTATAAATTGTTTATAGTATGGCACTAGAAATAAATTCATTATAATGATGATTGTTTTATTAATCCCTAGAGTAAAGAAAATATTTAGAGGTTAAAGTCTATTTTCTTATTTCTTGAAAGAGATGAAAACCTTATATTTATGCTACATTCTGTGATGTTTAGTATTGTCAGCATGAGTATATTGCAAATAGGGTTTGTGGCTCCCCTGAATAGACTAAGATTCAGGACAGAATAAAGGAGGAAAAGGTGAGAGACCACTATGTAGGTAATACCTGTCTATTCATCTATCAATCTATGATCTATCTTTCTGTCTGCCTGCCTATCTATCTATCTATCTATCTATCTATCTATCTATCTATCTATCTATCTATCTATCTCTTTTTCTTTCTCTCTTTCTCCCACCACCTTCCTGGCTGGCATGGTGTTACAGTGAAACTGAGCCAAAATAAATATTTTCTTCATTAACATGTTATGCTCAAACATTTTGTGAGGACAAGAAAATTCTTGTACAATTTCCAAGATTTCTACCACTAGTCAGTAAGTAAAGCAGGCACCTGCAGGGACAGATTCCTGAGACAACGGACCTTGGAAGTGTCCTTTCATTTGTTGTCAATTAAAACTTTATGTTACTAGCTGACCATGTCCAGAAGCCTTCCTGTTTATCACTTTAATCTCCATGATCTTAAATTGGGCATGCTCAGGAATGGATCGAGTTGTACACATAGACCCTTTGAATAAAAACTTCATGTTCCCTCTGTTTGAGGAAGTCATTGCTTAGGAAATGACTCACAAGCTGTCCTTGGCTACTTTGGGTAATGAATCTTTTCCCACTGTTTAATGTCTTGCCTGTGCTTATGTTGCTTTGTGCTTATGAAGATATGAACCCATCTCATTTAGTTGCAATATCACTGCAAAGATCAAGACAAGATAGGGAGTTAATACTATCAAATATTAGTTTTAGGGCTGGGTATATACTTTAGTAGAACATTTTCCTGCTATACCACAATCCTTATATTCTATCTCCAGTGTATCTTAAATTGTTCATGGCTGCATAGATCTATAATCCCAGCACTCTGGGGGTGGGGGCCAGAAGATCAGAAATTCAGGACTATTCTTGGCTATATCAGGAATATGAGGGCAGCCCAGGATGCATGAGATCTTGTCTCAAAAAAAATAATAATAATGGTTTGCTTATAAAGCTGAAGGCTTTTCACACTGAATCAGAATGCCTCTCTCTCTCAAGTGGAAGAAATTATACCCTGAATATGAGCATTAGGCACCTCAGTCTGCAATTCACCATAATTTTGCAAGTATCTATATTGCCAGCTGCTAGAAATGGTATGAAATTTATGAATGTTTGGAAATGTTCCTCCCATAACACAGTAACTTTCAAAAATATTTCACATGCAGTACAACACACTTTACACACTGCAAGCACAAGGCTAATCCCAAATGACAGCATGCAGGCAGACAATGAACCATTTGAAAATATGATGTCTCATGTACTCAGAAGTCATTCCTACTCATGACAAATCTTGGAGTCTCTTAACCCTTTACTGTTCCCTGAAACCACAGCTGGAAGCACAAACCCACCAATAATGAGATAAGCTCAATTCTCCACACAGCAGGAGTGAGAACTTTCTATCCTGTAAAGACAGTTCAGATGACTTTATATAAAGTGTGGAGGCAGAAATTAGACTCCCTTTCCACATCTCAATGAAAATGCTTCCCATGGAGTGATTTAGTCTGCAACCCAAAACAGGAGCCTGGTCACAGCATGCTGCAGGCCTCCACAGCAGGCTTCACTTTAGCTATCCTCAGCACGTGAAGCAACAACACAGAAATAAAGCAGAAATATTAGTGGAAGCTTCTGCATTGTGAATATGCTCTAGTCTGGTATCAGGAAAAAGGACACTGACTCTCCATGCTCCCAAATGTGACACTCTTTTACTTGATTATTAACAGTAAGTTCGCATGACCGGCACAACATATTTTCTCCCTCTCTCCATCTCCCTCCTCTCTTTCTCCCTCATCTCCATCTCATCTCTCTCTCTCTCTCTCTCTCTCTCTCTCTCTCTCTCTCTCTCTCTCTCTCTCTGTCTCTGTCTGTCTCTCTCTCTCTCTCTCTCTCTCTCTCTCTCATAATATAGCAATTACAAACAGCTTTAGCAGTAGCAGCAGCTTTACAGACATTCTTTTTATTTCTCTAATATCATTTATTCAATGTGATCCCGGTAATAGTGAATACTTCTATTATTTTTTATCATTTTATTGGAGCCAACTGTCGGGCTGAACTCAAGGAACCAGGTCGGGGAGAGCAGAAGGACTGGAGGAGTGGAGGGGAATTGGAAGAACAACATAGGCTGGCCTGATCACCCAGCTCTCCCAGAGACTAGACCACCAGCCAAGGAGTGTACATAGTGATCTTTGGCTCCAGATACATATGAAGCAGAGGAAGCCTTTGCCCGACAGCAACAGAAGGGAGGTCCTTGGTCCCAGGGAAAGGGTTTGATGCCCCAGAGTAGGTGGATGCTAGAGCAATGGGGCTGGAGAGTGTGGGTGGGTGGGTGGGAGAACACTCCCATACAGGCCAAAGGGAGTGGGGAGGACAGATGTGGGATGGGGGGATAGCAGAGAGGAAGTGAGATATCATGGGATAGGGGGTTGAAGGAGGGGGTAACCAGGAAGTGGGATATCACTTGAGATGTAAACAAATGTAATGAATAATATTAATAAAGGAAAAATGAAAACAAAAGAATTTACAGAGATGTTTTAAAAGTTACTCAGTATCAGATACAGGATTAGGATTTCAGCGCACACCTTCAGGATGGGTACTATCCCAGTTTCACACTATTCATCTCTTGTTCATTTTGAAAACAGCCAAGAGGTCTGGATAGGCATTGGAGTTAAGTGTCTATTGTAGTAATATGGGGAGGATTCATAATCAGGTAAGAAACAAGGAGATGATCTTTGTTGTATTCTCTAGGTATAATTTTGATTTAATTTTGCTTTGGGGGGTTTAACGAGATCATTCATTCTTCTCCACAGCCATACTTTACTACCCCAAAGCATACAAAACATTATTACTTGACATGCATGTTAAAAAATTTAACAATAGTTTAAGAACATATTAAAGAACTACTCATTATTGCATTTAAAATAACAATTTGTTGATGAAAGATAAAAAAAAACTAGATATTAAGAAAACTGTTTCAATATGGTACTTACCTCTATGGAAGAATGTCAATTTCTAATGTTGTGTTGTAAGATAAAGACCATGATCTTTAAATATCTAATAAGCTGATGGTATTTACTGATGTTGAGCAAAGTGTGCTACTTTTAATCATCACATCCAGAATATATTCTCAGTTACTCTTATTAATGAGAATTTAATATACAAGATTGCATTCTAATCACTTTTCCTCTTAATTAGCTGGGAAACTCCTGGTAGAGTAATTAACATTTCTTTTGTTGTCTTAATGATATGAGAAAGAACAGAAAATTTGATGATCTTGAAATCTCAACTAGTTTTTATAGTTCACAATTAATCATCAATTTGTCATCTCATAAATTTATTATAAATAAACCCTTACTGCACATATAATGAACCTTATGTTGAAATACTATAATATTCAGTGAACTATCTTGGTTTATCATTTGAAGGACTAATTAAACACCTGGTCTTAAATTCCTGGGATCTTCTCTTTCATTGGAATTTATGAGTGAGATTAGGCACAACTGTGGAGGCACAACGTGCCCATAATTCTTTCTCTTGGTTTTTTTGGAATGGCTATGTTCACAAGCAAGGAAAAGGAAACAGCAACCAAAATAAAAAACCAATAATAATAACCTTTCATTTTTTTAGTTTACTCTTTTAATTCTTTTACCAGCAATGTTTACCAGGCTTAGTTTTGTATCCCATATGCTAGATCTTTTTAATCTGATACTTAATTTAATTGATCTTTTCATATCTCTCTCTCTCTCTATCTATCTATCTATCTATCTATCTATCTATCTATCTATCTATCTATCTATCTGCTAAAAGGCAATCTTAAGATGACCTATTTGTGAATACAAAGAACATGCCTGCATCGGTTCCCAAGACAAACAGGGTCTCTGATCTATTCTTATAATGAATCATACATTATTTAACAAATACATAAAAAATTAGACTATATCTTCCATATGAATACTCACACTCAGCATATTTCTGAAGTTGGGAAAATTCTGAGGGGCTGAGATGGGCCCATTTTTCCTGGTTTGTCATGGTGTGGGTGATGAGGTCCTTACACAGTGGATGAAGACTTTCTTTTCCAGGTCTTGGTCAAAGCTTTATGTTTCAAAGATTTTACAAGTTGTGTTTCATGATGAAATAGCTCTGGCTTCCAGAATACATACTCTGTCCAAATGAAATTGCTGTTGATGTTTGTAGTTTCAATAATTTATTAAAACACTGCGAAGAGAAAACATGAAGATCAAAAGATTAGTATTAATTCACAAAGGAAAATGGTAAGGATTAAAGGATAAGGGTAAAATGGTAAGCATTGTATCTCCTAAACAATACATTATGGGTTTATGTAAATCTGCATACTTTCCAATCTTTAATTACTTCTTCCTTCCTTAATGACATCCCATGTTCTTTTCCTAATACCAAGTCACATAAAATCAATGTAATGGAGAATACAAAATGTGCAGAACATTTTGCTTAATCAAAGTATGCTGATCAAAGTCCATTTATATGTGTTTAGTTTTAAAAGTCCATGTTCCAAGGATAGACAAGAACATCATTTTTTAAATATCTAAGCAATAACACACACACAGAGACAAATAACTTGCTAAAAACTAGATTTTTGATGATGTTGCATGCAAGTCAATTAGGAGGATTCTATAAAATTGCTACATAGTAATTAAATTTGAAAATACTTTCAGTTTTATAACCTTAATTCTTTCAATAAATGTGCCAAATCAAGTATTTCCAAATGCCTGAAAGACTTCCTTAATGAGAGTAGATGACTCTAGTGTGAATCACGTTTTAAAATAAATCTCCAAGTTGTCACTGGCTTAGATTCACTGGCAAATTTATAAAGAAAAAAAAGTGAACTCCATCTGGTTTCAGTGTTTTATCAGAGACTATAATCAATTGCTTAGTACTCAACCAGGCTGGCATTGGAATTGTTATAGAAATCAAAGTTGGTGAAAAATTACTTTGTCTCTAAAATTGCATATTAGAAAATGTATGACAATAGCCAGGCATGGTGATGCACCCCTTTAATCCCAGCACTCGGGAGGCAGAGGCAGGCAGATTTCTGAGTTCGAGGCCAGACTGGTCTACAAAGTGAGTTCCAGGAAAGCCGGGGCTATACAGACAAACCCTGTCTCAATCAAAAAAGCAAAGAAAAACCAAAAAACCAAAAAACAAAAACAAAAAAAAACAAAAAAGGAAATGTATGACAAGAAAATATTTTTTTATTAATCGATGAATGATACTGATATGAATACAAATGCCCAAGCTATTTGAGATCAGTCAGGACATATTAATGGATATATCTGTGTCTCCATCAGTTCCCTCCTGCTGATCACGTTATTAACACCAATTTCACCCTGATTCTGCTACTCTCCTGCTCCATGAAGTCACCTAATGTGACTCACTCTGTCCTCCCTACCCAAAGGGGGAGATAGATGATTCAGTTCCATTTGTCTCTTCAAGTGCTTCACAATGGGCTCCTTCCCAGGCTTTTAAATATTGAGTTCAGTAGTTGAAGGACAGGGTAAAAATGACTATAACTAAATCATTCCAGAAACACTTGGACACCTGTTCCTATCTGATCCTGACTCACCTATGTTCTTGTTGCTTCCATAAGTTAATGATGTCCCTTTATTAAATAATCAAATGTAAAAGACATGTCAAGGCTATCATACATATGTACAATTAATATACATTAATCTTTTTCTTAAAACAAAGCACAGATAAAGTGGACAGATCACTATAATCACTGGATCTCATGATGATAATTTACTAAAACTTGGTGAATCCCTGAGTGTTATTCAATGGAGACATAGCAAAGAGCCAAAGACAGAGAAGGTGGAAATAGTGCTGATGTTTAAAATATATCGGCTGTTGAAGAGAGTGTACAGCAGGCATCATCTGTATTATTCCACACAGTCTTCCCATTTTAGTTCTGGGAGACAAGCATTAGCTCTAATAAGGTCTTTGACCTTGGATCTAGTGAGAAAACTGACACAGGGTGTCTGGCATCCTAGAACATCATACAGTCTCTATCTCAAATCTCAGTCCATTCAGTCTCTACTAGCATCCTTGGTAGCAGAACTGCAGAGAGTGCACATCCATTTAAATGATTATTTTACCAGGCTTCCAGAAGAAAGCGTTGTCAAATTAAATGTAAGAAGGTAAGATTGAGGCACGCAATATTGGTTTGCTAGAATAAAAAGCGGGCAAGTGTGCTTTTAAACCTTCTCATTGTTCTCCCTACCTGGTGACATTCTGGGTACAGGTAGAAGAGCTTCTTGTCCTGTGGACGTAAGCAAGCTGTGGGCTTAGTAGAGCTCAGTAAATTCGTCTGTGAAAGGATAACTGATAGAAGAACAAATTCAAGCCTTCTCCTACTTTATGAGTAAAGTTTTATCAGAGCCAAGACATGTTCAATAGAGAAACTAGCAGGAGGCCTTTATTTTCCTTTAAAAATTGTTATGTTTAGTATCTAAAACACTGCAACAAACAATGAAGGACTGACCCAACATTGATGAAAAACTCATTAATCTTACATAATAGAAAAATAGAAAAAAATGTGTTATATCATTGTCTTCATATAATTCCCTTTAAAATTGTGCCTAGCTGCATTTTCAGGCTTTCTCCTTTGCTTACCATAGCAATTTCCAAATTCCCCTGTTATCCCTAGATGGTCAGGAACTAAAATGCTTTCAGAGGTCAGTCTGAAACTTTTCCAGAATTATGGCTAACCAGTTATGATGAGTAATTAACATATAAAGCCTAATTCAACACAAGTAGTCCTTAGTTCTATTGTGAGGAGACACATATTAAGTAAACTAAGTTAAAAATTTGGTAGTAAATCATTTTATTCAAATAAATACAGGATAGTGCTGTATGTTGATGGGCAATTTCACAACCTGTGACCAACCATAGCCATACTGGGCAGATGGTACAAGCAACTCAGCTCACTGAAACTTTAGTTTCTTCATTTTAATTAGTGACGTGCAGGCAGGAAAATAGCATTTGCTTAAAATCTTTAACTAGGTGAACATTGGGCCTATGAAAAAATAAATCTAGCCTGTATAATATCAGATCCAGAGACACAGCTATGCTTCAAGCCACAGAAGGTGTTGAAAATAACAGCAGCACTTTCTCACAGTCTCTGCCTCCTACAAATGGTTAGAAAGAACGTGACAGTATTCAATTGGGAATCCCCATGGTGTGTTCACAGATCTCCTGTTCCCCTGCAGAAGGTTTTCTTTAGGCACATGAAAGGAGTGCCAGGAGGGAACCACTGTGCTGGCTTTAGGAAAGCAGTCTAATTCTGGCTTTCTCATCTAGTCAACAGATGTGCCATTTTGCTTAGTTAGTGGAAGGAAATAATTACATTGGAGGATTTGAAGAAAACTATTTGGCCCATTGTACGTAGGCTAAAAACATTCTCCATATTACAGGAAGGACTAAATGTCCTTGTGAGAAAAAAAAAATCAAGTAATATCCAGATAAAAGAATCTGCAGATTGTCAGCCACAGAAAAGGGTATTTTTTAAAATAGTCACATGAAGTCAGCATGTCTTAACTCCAGTCACTGAATAAGAATTAATGAATATTGACACATACTGGAGAATTTAAGAAAAACATGCTTAGAAATTCAAAGTGTTACAATGACAGAAAATATTGCCAGAACCTCAAGAACCACAAATGCTTTGTTTGAAGAGCAGGGGCAAAAAGAAAGGAAATAATAGGAATGAGTAATGTGCAGGAGCAGGTAATCCTGTAGGTTGCTCGGTGAAATTATAATCAGGTCAAATAGGGTGCCAATTCTATAATTTGTAAGTCTTTATTCATTTAACTAGATATGACACTTGAACTTTCAGATTTCTTTGTTTCCAATAATTTTTATTCACTTCACATGCTGATTACGGCCCTCCCCCACCTCCTCTCTTCCCAGTACTACCCTTATAAATCCCTTCCCTCGTTGCCTCTCTCAACATCCTTTAAGGAAGAGGAGCCCAACTTGATAACCACATCATCCTGGGACATTTATTCCCAGGAGAACTAGGCAAATTCTCTCTCAGTGAGGACTAAATCGGCAGATATCAGAAGAGAGAAAGATTTCCCATGCTTTTGGGTCTATAGGATTAACATACTGAAAATGGCCATCTTTCTCAAAGCAAACTACAAATTCAATGCCTCTACAGATCAAATGCAATTCCCATAAAAATCCCAACACAATTCATTACAGAGTTTGAAAGAGCAATTTTCAACTTCGTATTGAAAAACAAAAAACCCAGGATACCTGAACAACAAAAGAACTTCTGGAGGTACCTCCATCCCTGATCTCAAGCTGTTCTACAAAACAATAGTAATAAAAACTGCATGGTTGCCAGGCAGTGGTGGCCCATGCCTGTAATTCCAGAACTTGGGAGGCAAAGGCAGGGAGATTTCTGAGTTCAAGGCCAGCCTGGTCTACAGAGTTAGTTCTCCCCGGACAGCCAGGACTGCACAGAGAAATCCTGTCTCAAAAAACCAACACCCCCCCCCCCAAAAAAAAGAAACCTGCCTGGTATTGGTAAGAAACAGACAGGATGAGAAATGAAATTGAAGTTCTTGTCATATAGATCTTTCAGTTGCTTAGGTAGAGTTACACCAAGATATTTCATATTATTCTTGGCTGTTGTAAAGGGTGTTGTTTCCCTAATTCTTTCTTGACCCATTTATAATTTTTATAAAGGAGGGCTACTGATTTTTTTATTTAGTTAATTTTGAATTCACTCACTTTTGCTGAAGGTGTTTATCAGCTGTAGGATGATTTCTCTGGTAGAAATTTAGGGGTTGCTTATGTATATTATCATATCAGCCATAATTAGCAATAATTTGACTTCTTTCTTCTCAATTTGTATGCCCTTAATCCTTTAGTTGTCTTATTGCTCTAGCTAGAACTCCAAGTACTGTGTTGAATAGATAGGGAGAAGGTTGAAAGTTTTGTCTTGACCCTGATTTTGCTTTAAGTTTCTCTCCATTTAATTTGATGTTGGCTACTGGCTTACTGTATGGTGTTTTTGTTATGTTGAATATGTGACTTCTATTCCTGATCTCTCTAAGACTTTTAACATGAAGGGACACTGGATTTTGTCAAAGGCTTTCCCAGCATCTAATGAAATGATCATGTGATAAATCAAAGACCCTGAAATAAATCCACCCATCTACAGACACTTAATTTTTGTCAAACAAGGCAAAATCATATAATTGATAAAAGAAAGTATCTTCAAAAAATGGTGCTGGTTTAACTGGAACTCCAAAATTTCTTTAGGTGAATGTAATTTAGGTAAACCAGCTGCATAAATTAATGATTAGAAACTATGGGAGGGAAAGAGGAGGGAGAGGGAAAAAACAAAGCAAGATAAAGTATGGGAAGAGACAGGCTAGACGTCCACAGGGTTAGGAAAATGATTAGAAATATGTAATAGTCAGGGGTAGGGAATTGAGGAGAGCCACTAGAAAGTCCCAGATACCAGAAAAGCAATTGATTCCCAGGACCCATTGGAGATGACATTAGCAGAAATACCCAACAAAGGGGAAATAGACCCTGTAGATACCACCTTTAGTAGATAGGTGCTGCCCCAGTTGAGGAATGGGGCCACCCACCCATCTCAAAAATTTTAGCCCAGAATTGTTCCTGTTTACAGGAAACATAAGTACAAAAATTGGAACAGAGACTGAAGGAAAGTCATCCAGAGACCACCCCACCTAGGGACCCATCCCATCTGCAGATATCAAACCCCAGCACTACTGCAGATGTCAAGAAGTGCTTGCTGACTGGAGGTTGGTATAGATGTCCCCTGAGAGGCTCTGCCAGCACCCGACCAATACAGATGCAGATACTCACAGCTAAGTACAACACTGAGCCCAGGAACTCAATGGAAGAGTTAGGGGAAGGACTCAAGGAGCTGAAGAGGTTTGTAACCCATAGGGAGAACAGCAGTATCAACTAAACAGATTCCCCATAGCTCCTAGGGACTAAACCAACCAAAAAGTATACAAGGATGGGTTAATGGCTCCAGCTACATATGTTGCAGAGGATTGCCTTATCTGGCATCAATGGGACTGGATGAGCGTGGTCCTGTAGAGTCTTGATGCCCTCAGAGTAGGGGAATGCTAGATCAGTGAGGTGAGAGTGGATGGGTGGGTGGAGGAGCACCCTTTTAGAGGCAAAGGAGAGGGGAGATAGGACTGGTGGAGTTGTAGTTGTGGAGGGGAGAACTGGAAGGGGGACAACATTTGAAGTGTAAATAAATAAAATAAATTTAAAATAAATTTAAAAAATGAAACTATGATAAGTTACATTTTTAAAAACAGGCAATACTACTCTATATAGAAGTAAAAATAAGATTTGATCCACTTTGGAATATTCCAAAAGCAACAAAAAACACAGTTCTTTAAATTAAATGGTAAAAGTTAACTATGCACAAGTAAGAATGTGCTGGCTATTCACTTCAGCATGAGACAAACTAGATTCAGTGGAGATGAAGAAGCCTTGATTGGAAAGGAATATTTCTTTGTTAGAGAAAGGATGAAAGGATTGGAGGGAGTTTACAACTCCATAGGAAGAACAACAATATCCATCAACAAGACACCCCGGAACTCCCAGGGACTGAACCACCAATCAAGGATTACACATGGAATGACCTATGGCTCCAGCCACATATGGAGCAGAGGATGTCCTTGTCTGGCATCAATGAGAGGAGAGGCCCTTGGTCCAGTGAAGGCTCGATGCCCCAGAGACAAACACAACTAAACGTAAAATAAATCTCTTAAACTAAGATGAATTTTTTTTTAATTTTTAATATTTTTATTACATATTTTCCTCAGTTACATTTCCAATGCTATCCCAAAAGTCCCCCATAGCGCCCCCCACTTCCCTACCCACCCATTCCCATTCTTTTGGCCCTGGCATTCCCCTATATTGGGGCATATAAAGTTTGAAAGTCCAAAGGGCCTCTCTTTCCAATGATGGCCGACTAGGCCATCTTTCAATACATATGCAGCTAGAGACAAGAGCTCCAGGGTTCTGGTTAGTACATCATGTTGTTCCGACAATAGGGTTGCAGATCCCTTTAGCTCCTTGGGTACTTTCTCTAGCTTCTCCATTGGGAGCCCTGTGATACATCCAATAGCTGACTGTGAACATCCACTCCTGTGTTTGCTAGGCCCTGGCATCATCTCACAAGACACAGCTATATTTGGGTCCTTTCAGCAAAATCTTGCTAGTGTATGCAATGGTGTCAGCGTTTAGAAGCTGCTTATGGGAAGGATCCCTGGATACGGCTGTCTCTAAATGGTCCATCCTTTCATCACAGCTAAGAACTTTGTCTCTGTAACTCCTTCCCTGGGTGTTTTGTTCCCAATTCTAAGAAGGAGCACAGTGTCCACACTTTGGTCTTCATTCTTCTTGAGTTTCATGCGTTTAGTAAATTGTATCTTATATCTTGGGTATCCTAAGTTTTGGGCTAATATCCACTTATCAGTGAATACATATTGTGTGAGTTCTTTTGTGATTGTGTTACTTCACTCAAGATGATGCCCTCCAGGTCCATCCATTTGGCTAGGAATTTCATAAATTCATTCTTTTTAATAGCTGAGTAGTACTCCATTGTGTAAATGTACCATAATTTCTGTATCCATTCCTCTGTTGAGGGACATCTGGGTTCTTTCCAGCTTCTGGCTATTATAAATAGGGCTGCTATGAATATAGTGGAGCATGTGTCCTTTTTACCGGTTGGGACATCTTCTGGATATATGCCCAGGAGAGGTATTGCTGGATCCTCCAGTAGTACTATGTCCAATTTTCTGAGGAACTGCCAGACTGATTTCCAGAGTGGTTGTACAAGCTTGCAATCCCACCAACAATGGAGGAGTGTTCCTCTTTCTCCACATCCTCGCCAGCATCTGCTGTCACCTGAATTTTTGATCTTAGCCATTCTGACTGGTGTGAGGTGGAATCTCAGGGTTGTTTTGATTTGCATTTCCCTGATGATTAAGGATGTTGAACATTTTTTCAGGTGCTTCTCTGCCATTCGGTATTCCTCAGGAGAATTCTTTGTTCAGTTCTGAGCCCCATTTTTTAATGGGGTTATTTGACTTTCTGGAGTCCACCTTCTTGAGTTCTTTATATATATTGGATATTAGTCCCTTCTCTGATTTAGGATAGGTGAAGATCCTTTCCCAATCTGTTGGTGGGTTTTTTGTCTTATTGATGGTGTCTTTAGCCTTGCAGAAGCTTTGCAATTTCATGAGGTCCCACTTGTCAATTCTTGATCTTACAGCACAAGCCATTACTGTTCTATTCAAGAATTTTTCCCCTGTGCCCATATCTTCAAGGCTTTTCCCCACTTTCTCCTCTATAAGTTTCAGTGTCTCTGGTTTTATGTGAAGTTCCTTGATCCACTTAGACTTGACCTTAGTACAAGGAGATAGGAATGAATCGATTCGCATTCTTCTACATGTTAACAACCAGTTGTGCCAGCACCATTTGTTGAAAATGCTGTCTTTCTTCCACTGGATGGTTTTAGCTCCCTTGTCGAAGATCAAATGACCGTAGGTGTGTGGGTTCATTTCTGGGTCTTCAATTCTATTCCATTGGTCTATTTGTCTGTCACTATACCAGTACCACGCAGTTTTTATCACAATTGCTCTGTAGTAAAGCTTTAGGTCCGGCATGGTGATTCCACCAGAGGTTCTTTTATCCTTGAGAAGAGTTTTTGCTATCCTAGTTTTTTTGTTATTCCAGATGAATTTGCAGATTGCACTTTCTAATTCGTTGAAGAATTGAGTTGGAATTTTGATGGGGATTGCATTGAATCTGTAGATTGCTTTTGGCAAGATAGCCATTTTTACAATGTTGATCCTGCCAATCCATGAGCATGGGAGATCTTTCCATCTTCTGAGATCTTCTATAATTTCTTTCTTCAGAGACTTGAAGTTTTTATTATACAGATCTTTCACTTCCTTAGTTAGAGTCATGCCAAGATATTTTATATTATTTGTGACTATTGAGAAGGGTGTTGTTTCTCTAATTTCTTTCTCAGCCTGTTTATTCTTTGTGTAGAGAAAGGCCATTGATTTGTTTGAGTTAATTTTATATCCAGCTACTTCACCGAACATACCTAAAAGCACTAGAATAAAAGGAAGCAAATTCACCCAAGAGGAGTAGACGGCAGGGAATAATCAAACTCAGGGGTGAAATCAACCAAGTGGAAACAAGAAGAACTATTCAAAGAATCAACCAATCAAGGAGCTGGTTCTTTGAGAAAATCAACAAGATAGATAAACCCTTAGCCAGACTCAGTAGAGGGCACAGGGAAAGCATCCTAATTAACAAAATCAGAAATGAAAAAGGAGACACAACAACAGATCCTGAAGACATCCAAAACACCATCAGATCCTTTTACCAAAGGCTATACTCAACAAAACTGGAGAACCTGGATGAAATGGAGAAGTTCCTAGACAGATACCAGGTACCAAAGTTGAATCAAGATCAGGTTAATGATCTAAACAGCCCTATATCCCCCAAAGAAATAGAAGCAGTCATTAATAGTCTCCCAACTAAAAAAAGCCCAGGACCAGATGGGTTTAGTGCAGAGTTCTATCAGACCTTCAAAGAAGATCTAATCCCAGTTCTTCACAAACTATTCCACAAAATAGAAACAGAAGGTACTCTACCCAACTCATTCTATGAAGCCACAATTACTCTGATACCTAAACCACAAAATCCCTTATGAATATTGATGCAAAAATCCTCAATAAAGTTCTTGCTAACCGAATCCAAGAACACATCAAAACAATCATCCATCCTGACCAAGTAGGTTTCATCCCAGGGATGCAGGGATGGTTCAATATACGGAAATCCATCAACATAATCCAGTATATAAACAAACTCAAAGACAAAAACCACATGGTCATCTCGTTAGATGTGGAAAAAGCATTTGACAAGATCCAACACCCATTCATGATAAAAGTCTTGGAAAGATCAGGAATTCAAGGCCCATACCTAAACATGATAAAAGCAATCTACAGCAAACCAGTATCCAACATCAAAGTAAATGGTGAGAATCTTGAAGCAATCCCTCTAAAATCAGGGACTAGACAAGGCTGTCCACTTTCTCCATACCTATTCAACATTGTACTTGAAGTCCTAGCCAGAGCAATTCGACAACAAAAGGAGATCAAAGGGATACAAATTGGAAAAGATGAAGTCAAAATATCACTCTTTGCAGATGATATGATAGTATATATAAGTGACCCTAAAAATTCCACCAGAGAACTCCTAAGCCTGAATTTTTGAAATACAATTTTATAGGCGATAAATCATTTATATATTGCTCAGTATACAGAATGTTTGAAGATGAAAACTTTGTCTTCAAACTTGGCTATTTGCCTACAAATGTTGCAATCAGCTGAAGGCCTCTACTGTCTGATTTTCTTTGGAATCCAACTTGGATTGTTCAGATAGTGGTCAATAAGAAATGATAATGATGTGCTACTTATGTCCAGGGGTAATTCCAGATGATGCCACACAGATTCCACAGCTCTGCATCAGGTTGGTTAATTTTTTTCAGATAAGTTTTGTACTCTGAGGTTACTCCTACCAATGCTGCAAATTTTCATCAATCCCCCTGCTCCCATCTCTCCCTTCTCTCTCCTCTTCATTCCTTTTCCCTCTCTTTATACGCTTTAATTTTTATAGTCTCTCTCTCTCTCTCTCTCTCTCTCTCTCTCTCTCTCTCTCTCTTGTGAGTTGTTTTTCAGAGATGTCCCAGAGGCCTCTAAACACTGCAGGGTGTTACCATTGCATTTGGTTGCCCACCAGAACTTGATGGTTAGATACTATTGCGATAAAACAATGATTTGTTCATAATAAATTGAGAAATAGAGCTGGACCTGAACTTTTGTCACAAGTGTCAAATGTGATGATAATCAGAAAGAGGTCTGACTTTCTGTCTTGCTTTCTTCTCTTTGTTACCTTTAATAGGAACTTATCCCTTCAAGCTTAACATTCTTAATTCTACCTCCATATTTCCTGGCAAAAGATCCCAGTACAAAGCAGATGGCACACTTACATTGAGTAATTAAGAGTTTAATGACAAGATTATTTGGGAAGTACTGAGTGAGCTTAGGAAAGCAAATACAACATGGTGGGGTGCCCTATATTGGCAAGAGCTAGAAACATACTGACTCTGCACCCAAAAGAATGACAATCTATAACGGCTATGGACAGTTGGTTTAAATGTTTATCTCCTCTAAGCATGTACAAAAATACCATTGTCATTACAGCAGTACAATTGGTTAGGATTTGGGGGCAATGATTAGACTACATGAGTTCCTTTATTCTGGGTAGATTAATACCTTTATGAAAGGGCAAGTATGACTTTCTTTGGCCTCTTTGTCAAATACCTATAACCCTGAGAAGACTTGGCAAGAAGATCTATGACATGTACAGCATGAATTTCTGTTTTTTTTAAATATTTATCAATTTTTTACATAGGGGTGGGGGTGGGGGCTATAAATGAATGGTCACACTCATGCATGTTATGACAGATATGTAGAAGTTAGAATGTAATGTTCAGTGATCAGCTATGCCATTCTACCACATGTGTCTCAGAGACGAAACTCAAGTTATATAACTTGATGACCAGTGTCTTTAGCGTCTGAACTATCTGAGCAACACAGTGGGTTATTTCATCCCATAATAATGTAAAAAATAAATTTCTGCTTCTTTTAAACTATCCATTTTCAGAGATACTTTTATAGCTGTATACAATGGACTGAGGGTAGAAGTCACTTTTTTTTCTAAAGTTACTGCACAATTAAATAAAATGTTGGTTGATGAGTCTAATTGACCTAAATATTTGTCAATGGTGACCTTGGCAATAATAATTTGTTTAAAGCCAGGCAAGCAAGACTGCAAAGGTTCGCATGAACAGAACTGAATTTAAGTGGAAGACTAAAAAATGTCATCAGCTCTTAAAGTACAAAGTACAGGAATTTACATGAGAAATGTAGGGACAGAAGGATAGAAAGCAGACAACTTTTAAATGATTAATTTTTATAGCAAAGCATCGACAGCACAGATAATGTATACTATTCCTATTTTGAATCAGATGACCCTATGTTGTCATTTTCTGAGCCATGATTGTCCAATTCATAAGGCAAATCACTTAGCCTATCTCAGCCTCAGGAAAAGTGGACAACCACTACTCACCTGGCAGAAATGTTAGCACTTACTGCTGTTATATGTACCTAATACATGACAAATGAGTTCTCAATGAAGACAATTATTTTATTGCTTTTATATGTTTATATATACATGTCAGATACAGGATGTAGTATTGAATTTGAATATATTTATACCATATATCCTGGGAGTAAAAGTCTGAAAATCTGCAAATCTTTTATAAGATTATGTGGGTGGCATAATATAAGAACCATAACTGAGTTATTTTGATAGTCTGCTGACACACAAAAAAGGACTAAAAGAAAAATATCGAGGGAAATCTGTAAATATGCTGAACGGAAATTTAAGTTCTTCATTGTAAAAAGTTTTGAGGGCAGAGTTTCTAATTTAGATTGTTATTTTGCTTTATTCTGTTAAATTTTTCCTTTCAGCTAATCTTAAGTTCCATTTCATATCACTTACAACTTTAAGAATACATTTTAGATAAGATATGAGCATGCTGAGTAAAAATGAGGGTACTTGTATAATTATAGAACATTTCTCAACATGAATTCCTAAGCATAATGTAGTCTGGCAGATTCTATGTTCTGAGAATTGAAATAAGTAAAACAACAAGCCCTTCTGAAGGGAAGTTTCTCTGGGAATCCCAGGCCAGGGACAGGACAGTAAAAGCCCTGCTGCCAAGGTAGGAACTTGGATCCCAGGAAGACATACTAATTGTGTTCCAACAGCTTATTTCACAGAAAAACTGGCATATACATATTTCCTGGATATGATTTCATTTTTTTTTCTGTAAAATTTTAATGCTTTAATAGGAAAGACAAAATCTAAGAACAGTTTTTCTTATAAGTTATGCCAAGACTATAAGAAATCCATTTTTTATTAGTTTCTGTTTCTTCAATTCTTTTAAATCACAAGGACACCCAAGCATGTGACCAGCAAAAGAATGGACAAAATATTATTTTTCATCATGAATCATCATGAATGTCCTCTGGATTCTTTTTATACCTGTTAAAAGGATGGTGGGCTCTTGATCCTGTGGACTTCTTAAACAACAGCCAATAGCAGAAGTGATAGATATGATTTTCTTATCTAAATATGTGAATGTTAAACTTCTATCTTTCTGTCTTGGGCTCTTGTTCTTAAGAGCGAGCCAGAAATCTCATACCACCTCATGTGAAGAGGCTACCTGGTACTGAGTACAAAGACTCAAACTGGGACTAGGAGGTAAATATTTCACATGTTGGGTTTTATTTTTTTAACCAGGTTTGTAATTCACAACTGTGGATCCCTAAAAAGCCAAGAGAGAGAGAGAGAGAGAGAGAGAGAGAGAGAGAGAGAGAGAGAGAGAGAGAAACACACAGAGAGAAACACACAGAGAGAAACACACAGAGAGAAACAGAGAGAGAGAAACAGAGAGAAACAGAGAGAGAGACAGAGAGAGAATAGGAGTTAAACATAACTCACAGCTAAGGAAAAATTTCTAAACCTAGAAATGCAAAAAGTCTATTTCATCAGTCTTTTTTGTAGAATAAGATTTCACAAATATAAATAAAGCTTGAATGCAGAAAGGGAAATCCAAAAGGATAAAGGGCAGCTCTCACCATCATGCTCAGGATGAAACATGAAGGAAGATACAACACAAGGTTTCTCTATTTGCCTTACCTGAACCTCAACACCAGAAATTGTTATTTCTCAGAACATAATCAGTAAATGCTGTTAGGTTTATCCAGGTAACATTCAATTATCAGCCAATGAAAGCGGAAACACTAAAATTAATTCTCAGGAACTATACCAGAAGAATCTAGAATATAATACATATTCAGACCTTTTGCTGAATACATGTGCATTTACACAATTTGATTATACAATATAGTTCTATTGATTAAAAAATAGGAAATCTTAAGCATTCTCCAAAATTCGGTGACTACTGGCAAGAAAATAATACCTTTCAAATCTTTAATTCCTTGAAAGTAGTCTATTTTAAGACTGTTATTCAACTTCAAGACAGTGTAAACACTGTGAGGAAAATCAGCACCGAAAGACACCAGAGACCTTTCTATCAGGCAGTATTCAATGCATGGTCTGAGAAGCAGATACCATTTGTAGTAAATCCACAGTATAAAAATAGAGATGTTTTCAATTCAACAAAAACAAATGGATGAGAGTAATACAAAGTCCACAGATATGGATTGAATAAAGCTTTTTTTTTTTTTCTAAAACATCACTGCCTTGAGCATGCCTGCTTCACACACATAAAAATGTACATCTGATCAACAAATACAATGTTGTTTTATTCAGTGCTTTGAGTAGTAAAAATAAAACACTAACTTTTAGTCCTTACATAAATATCAGCTTTTTATTACCCAGCAATGAAATATAATGATGCTTTAGCCATAAACATAAGTTTTTAAGAAATTATCTTCAGAGTCTTTTTAGATTATGATTGTTATTATCTAAATGTTTTTAAAATGGTGACTGGGATACATTTCACACTGCAATCTAAAGTCTATACAGAAAACCTCTGTCTCTGCTCCTCTACCATGACATGTTAACACATTCTTAACACATTTTCCTCCAACCTTAGTAATAGTGTCTGTCACTCCACTATTTACATTGTATTCAAGTACTTTTTTAAAAATATTTTTACTATATCTTTTCTTCAATTACATTTCCAATGCTGTCCCAAAAGTCCCCCATACCCTCCCCCCCACTTCCCTACCCACCCATTCCCATTTTTTTGGCCCTGGTGTTCCCCTGTACTGGGACATATAAAGTTTGCATGTCCAATGGGCCTCTCTTTCCAGTGATGGCCGACTAGGCAATCTTTTGATACATAAGCAGCTGGAGTCAAGAGCTCCGGGGTATTGGTTAGTTCATAATGTTGTTCCACCCATAGAGTTGCAGATCCCTTCAGCCCCTTGGGTACTTTCTCCAGCTCCTCCATTGGGGGCTCGGTGATCCATCCACTAGCTGACTGTGAGCATCCACTTCTGTGTATGCCAGGCCCCGGCATAGTCTCACAAGAGACAGCTATATCTGGGTCCTTTCAGTAAAATCTTGCTAGTGTATGCAATGGTGTCAGCGTTTGGAAGCTGATTATGGGGTGGATCCCCAGGGATGGCAGTCTCTAGATGGTCCATCCTTTCGTCACAGCTCCAAATTTTGTCTCTATAACTCCTTCCATGGGTGTTCTGTTCCCAATTCTAAGGAGGGGCATAGTGTCCACATTTCAGTCTTCATTCTTCTTGAGTTTCATGTGTTTAGCAAACTGTATCTTATATCTTGGGTATCCTAAGTTTTGGGCTAATATCCACTTATCAGTGAGTACATATTGTGTGAGTTCCTTTGTGTCTTGATGTGTGTGTGTGTGCGCGTGTGAGCGTGCACGAACATACATTTTTTTCTTTTTATGTGCACATGTATGTGTATGTATAAGAGTGTGTTTGTGATGGTTCATTTGTGCCACAGCCCTAATAGGGACATCAGGGAACAATGTGTGGAACTCATTTCTATTTTCACCATGTAGGTCCTGAGGATCAAACTCAGGTCACCAGGATTAGAAACAAGCCATTTCCCACTGAGCCTGAGTTACAAAATATAAATATAGAATATAAATCAGTACATGTGATTTCCATATCTACTTTAGTCTAGTTTTTTTCTTTTTGATTTCCAACTGAACAACATTCAATGTACAAAATTATTCAACCATAATCTCTAAGTAAATCAAGTATAGGGCATTTTAGTATGGCAACTTTGGAGCTAAAATTGCCTAATGCTGTTATATAAAATGTAAAGCTTTTATATCTGACTCACATCTTCAGTGGAAGTACCATAAAGCATGAGGTTTTCACCTGGCCAATTGTGGCCCATGCCTTTAATCTCTTCAGCAAAAATACATGTATCTCTCAGTTGAAGGACAGCTTAGTCTATTCGATCCTGGACAGCCAAGGCCATATACATTAAGGTAGTATTGAACTCTCCATAAAAAAAGAAGTGAGGCTCTCATTGCCTTCCATATATCCATACTCACTAGAAAAGATAGTTGAACTAAAATAAGTACCAGATCAATAGGGTGTGAAGAAACTCTATGACATTGATGTGTCCAGAGTCAATAACCTGTAAAGACCTGGCCATGAGAAGGCATATGTTCTGCTGGCTCTTCGTGGTGATGATGCTTTCAATAGTGTCAATAAAATTGAGATCCAAAGTTTTGTTGGTTAATTCTAAATACACATTTTTCAACACAAAAAGAAAGGCTACATGGGTGTCATCACGTAGGTGTTTCCTCTCTGAAACTTTCTGTCATTCAGGGAAGCTCCTCGAGATGGAAGGTAAACAACTCAAAATAGGCTTTAAAAGTCGCTGAATCTGATTCAGATCATTATGCTTCTCCTTCCTAGATCAAGATGACTGAAAAACACTTACTGGACAAGCAAGCTGCAAAGAAGACTCTCAGACAAGCCAAACTGAAGCACAAAAAAAGAGGCTGAGACCAGACTAGCTCCCTGGAAAAAGCAGAATTCAGAAGAGGTTTAGAAAAACTGAACCAAATAAAAAAGTACCATGTTCAACCTGTTTAGATGTCTGCAGACTGTGAAGTGGGCTCTGGATTCCCAATTTTGTGAGCTGTCATTCATGCTGGAGTGGGTTTTGGTGATGCAGCCATTTGAATCATTCCTGCCCCTGTAAGTATCCCCTCTCCCAAAGAATTTTGGAGGGTCTTGTGCTTGCAGGAACAGGGACAAAGCAACCCTGCCCAACCAGAGTCTGGGATCTGTTCCAGTCGGGGCCACCCCTATCATCTTTCTTTTGAGCCCAGCAGAGGCTGCTAAGGGTTCTAGAGTGCTCTTCACACCACAGGACCTCAGGATCACCTCAGGATCACAGGTGAGTGGAACACAACATCAGCTCCAAAGAATTGCTGAGGGCCTTGTGCCAACAGGAACAGGGACAAAGGAACCCCGCCTGACCAGAGGCTGGGGCCCATTCAGGTCGGGGCCAGCCCCAACTTCTTCTGTGTGAACCCCACCGAGGGCATCTAGGGCACCAGAAGACTCTCCATGCATCAGGACCCCTAGCACACCCAGGACCTCCTAATCACCTGAGAGCATGTGGGCAAAAGAAGCAACAGAGATTCTTGGTCAGGGTCCCTTTGGGCCTTCATCCTAAGCCAGGAGGCAGAGCTGAAACCCAGACCCCTGGGCACATTCTTTGCTAGAGGAGAGTTGGCCTACAGGGAGAGTTCTGATCCCAGAACTCAGTAGGTGGATTAGAGCTCCAGATTGCTGGACACGTACCATGAAAGAGGAGAGCTTGCCTGCAGAGAGTGCTCTGACCACTGGAACTCAGGAGAGAGGTGGACTCCCAGGAGTGCTGACAGAGGCTAAAAGAGTCATAGGAGGATCAAGCTCCAACCAGAGATAGGTTGAACATTAACACTAGAGATTTCCAGATGGTGAAAGGCAAACATTAGAATCTTACTAACTGACGAACACTGGGCATCATCAGAACCCAGTATGTCTACCACAACAAGTCTTGGATACCCCAACACACCCGAAAAGAAAGACACAGATTTAAAATCATATCTCAGGATGGTGGTAGAAGATTTAAAGAAGGCCATTAATAACTCACTTAAATAAATGCAGGAGAACACTGCTAAACAGGTAGAAGCCCTTAAAGAGGAAGCACAAAAATTCCTCAAGGAATTACAGAATACAGCTAAACAAGTAGAAGCTCTTAAAGAGGAAACACAAAAATTCCTCAAGGAATTACAGGAGAACACTGCTAAACAGGTAGAAGAAACACAAAATTCCCTTAAATAATTAAAAGAAAACACAACTAAACAGACAATGGAATTGAACAAAACCATCCAAGATCTAAAAATGGAAGTAGAAACAATGAAGACAACCCAAAGGGAGACAACTCTGAAGATAGAACCATAGGAAAGAAATCAGGAACCATAGATGTGAGCATCAGCAACAGAATACAAGAAATGGAAGAGAGAATCTCAGGTGCAGAAGATTCCATAGGGAGCATGGACACAACAATCAAAGAAAATGCAAAATACAAGAAGATCCTAACTCAAAACATCCAGGAAATCCAGGACACAATGAGACCAAACCTACAGATAATGGGAGTAAATGAAAATGAAGATTTTCAATTTGAAGGGCCAGCAAATATCTTCAAAAAAATCATAGAAGAAAACTTCCCATAAAGAAAGAGATGCCCATGAACATACAAGAAGCCTACAGAACTCCAAATAGACTGGACCAGAAAAGAAATTCCTCCTGACACATAATAATCAGAACAACAAATGCACTAAATAAATACAGAATATTAAAAGCATTAAGGGGAAAAGGTCAAGTAACATATAAAGGCAGGCCTATAAGAATTACTCCAGATTTCTCACCAGAGACTATGAAAGCCAGAAGATCCTGTACAGATGTTATACAGATACAAAGAGAACACAAATGCCAGCCCAGGTTACTATACCCAGCAAAACTCTCAATTACCATAAATGGAGAAACCAACGTATTCCATGACAAAACCAAATTCACACAATATCTTTCCAGGAATCCAGCCCTTCAAAGGATAATAAAGGGAAAACACCAACACAAAGATTGAAATAATACCCTAGGTAAAGCAAGAAAGTAATCCTTTAACAAAACTAAAAGAAGACAGTCACAAGAATAGATTCCCAACTATAACAACAAAAATGACAAGAAACACCAATTATTTTTCTTTGATTTCCCTTAACATCAATGGACTCAATTCTCCAATAAAAAGATATAGACTAATAAACTGGCTACACAAACAGGACCCAACATTTTGCTGCTTACAGGAAACCCACCTCAGGCTTAAAGACAGACACTACCTCAGAATAAAAGGCTAGAAAACAATTTTCCAAGCAAATGGTCTGAAGAAACAAGCTGAAGTAGCCATTCTAATATCGAATAAAATTGACTTCCAACCCAAGGTTATCAAAAAAGATAAGTAGGGGCACTTCATACTCATTTTCTTAATCAGGGTTTCTATTCCTGCACAAACATCATGACCAAGAAGCAAGTTGGGGAGGAAAGGGTTTATTTGACTTACACTTCCAAACTGCTGTTCATCGCCAAAGGAAGTCAGGACTGGAACTCAAGCAGGTCCGAAATCAGGAGTTGATGCAGAAGCAATGGAGAGATGTTCCTTACTGGCTGGCTTCTGCTGGCTTGCTCAACCTGCTCTGTTATAGAACCAAGACTACAAGCCCAGAGATGGTCCCATCCACAAGCGGCCCTTGATCACTAATTGAGAAAATGCCTTACAGTTGTATCTCATGGAGGCATTCCCTCAACTGAAGCTCCTTTCTCTGTGATAACTCCAGCTGTGTCAAGTTGACACAAAACTAGGCAGTACACACATCAAAGGTAAAATCTACCAAGATGAACTCTCAATTCTGAATATCTATGCTCCAAATGCAAGAACAGCCACATTCATTAAAGAAACTTTAGTAAAGCTCAAAACACACATTGCACCTCACACAATAATAGTGGGAGACTTCAACATCCCATTCTCACAAATGGACAGATCCTGGAAACGGAAACTAAACAGAAACACATGGACACTAACAGAACTTATGAAAGAAATGGATTTAACAGATATCTACCGGACATTTTATCCTAAAACAAAAGGATATACCTTCTTCTCAGCACCTCATGGTACCTCCTCCAAAACTGACCATATAATTGGTCACAAAACAGGCATCAACTGATACAAAAATATTAAAATTATCCCATGCATCCAATCACATGACCACGGACTAAGAATAATCTTCAATAGCAGCACAAATAATAGAAAGCCAACATTCATATGCAAACTGAACAACACTCTACTCAATGAAACCTTGGTCAAGCAAGGAATAAAGAAAGAAATTAAAGACTTTTTAGAGTTTAATGAAAATGAAGTCACAACATACCCAAACTTATGGGACACAATGAAAGCCATCCTAAGAGGAAAACTCATAGCTCTGAGTGCATCCAAAAAGAAACTAGAGAGCACACACTAGCAGTTTGACAACACACCTAAAAGCTCTAGAACAAAAGGAAGCAAATTCACCCAAGAGGAGTAGACAAAAGGAAATAATCAAACCCAGGGGCAAAATCAACCAAGTGGAAATAAGAACTATTCAAAGAATCAACCAAACGAGGAGCTGATTCTTTGAGAAAATCAACAAGATAGATAAACCCTTAGCCAGACTCACTAGAGGGCACAGGGACAGCATCCTATTTAACAAAATAAGAAATGAAAAAGGAGAGATAGCAACAGAACCTGAGGAAATCCAAAACATCAGATCCTATTACAAAAGGCTATACTCAAAAACCTGGAAAACCTGGATAAAATGGACACCTTCCTAGACAGATACCAGGTACCAAAGTTAAATCAGCATCAGATTAATGATCTTAACAGTCTCATCTCCCCTAAAGAAATAGAAGCAGTCATTAATAGTCTCCCAACCAAAAAAAGCCGACCAGATGGGTTTACTGCAGAGTTCTATCAGACCTTCAAAGAAGACCTAATTCCAACTCTATTCAAACTATTCCACAAAATAGAAACAGAAGGTACTCTACCCAATTCCTTCTATGAAGCCACAATTACTCTGATGCCTATAGGACACAAAGATCAAAAAAGAAAGAGAACTTCAAAGCAATTTCCCTTATGACTATCGATGTAAAAATACTCAATAAAATCCTTGCAAACTGAATCCAAGAACACATCAAAATTATCATCCATCATGACCTAGTAGGCTTCATCCCAGGGATGCAGGGATGGTTTAATATATGGAAATCCATCAACGTAATCCACTATATAAACAAACTCAAAGACAAAAATAACATGATCATCTCATTAGATGCTGAGAAAGCATTCAACAAAATCCAACACCCCTTCATGATAAAAGTCATGCATAGATCAGAAATTCAAGGCCCATACCTAATCATAATAAAAGCAATATACAGCAAACCAATAGCCAACATCAAAGTACATGGAGAGAAGCTGGAAGCAATCCCACTAAAATCAGGGACTAGACAAGACTGCCCACTTTCTCCCTACCTATTCAATATAATATTTGAAGTCCTAGCCAGATCAATTAGACAACAAAAGGAGGTCAAAGAGATACAAATTGTAAGGAAGAAGTCAAAATATCACTGCTTGCAGATGATATTATAGTATGTATAAGTGACCCTAAAAATTCAACCAGAGAACTCCTAAACCTGATGAGCAGCTTCAGCTCAGGAGCTGGATATAAAGTTAACTCAAACAAGTCAATGGCCTTTCTCTACACAAAGAATAAACAGGCTGAGAAAGAAATTAGGAAGACAACACCCTTTACAATAGTCACAAATAATATAAAATACCTTGGTATGACTCTAACTAAGGAAGTGAAAGATCTGTATGACAAAAACTTCAAGTCTCTGAAGAAAGTAATTGAAGATCTCAGAAGATGGAAAGATCGCCCATGCTCATGGATTGGCAGGATTAATATAGTAAAAATGGCTATCTTGCAGAAGGCAATCTACAGATTCAATGCAATCCCCATCAAAATTCCAACTCAATTTTTCAATGAGTTAGAAAGGGCAATTTGCAAATTCACCTGGAATAACAAAAAACGTAGGATAGCAAAAACTATTCTCAACAATAAAAGAACCTCTGACGGAATCACCATGCCTGACCTCAAGCTGTACTATGGAGCAATTGTGATAAAAACTGCATGGTACTGGTAAAGCAACAGACAGCTAGATCAATGGAATAGAATTGAAGACCCAGAAATGAGCCCACACATCTATGGTCACCTGGTCTTTGACAAGGGAGCTAAAACCATTCAGTGGAAAAAAGACAGCATTTTCAACAAATGGTGCTGGCAGAACTGGCGGTTATCGTGTAGAAGAATGCAAATTGATCCATTCTTATCTCCTTGTACAATGTTCAAGTCTAAGTGGATCAAAGAACTCCACCTAAAACCAAAGACACTGTAATTTATAGAGGAGAAAGTGGGGGAAAGCCTCAAGCATATGGGCTCAGGGCAAAAATTCCTAAACAGAACAACAATGGCCTGTGCTATAATATCAAGAACCGACAAATGTGACCTCATAAAATTGCAAACCTTCTGTAGGGCAAAAGACACTGTCAATAGACAAAAAGGCCACTAACAACTTGGGAAAGAATTTTAACAATCCTAAATCTGAGAGAGGACTAATATCTAACATATACAAAGAGCTCAAGAAGCTGAACTCCAGAAATTCAAATAACCCCATTAAAAATGGGGTAGAGAGCTAAACAAAGAATTCTCAATTGAGGAATACCAAAGGACTGAGAAGCACTTGAAAAAATGTTCAACATCCTTAATCATCAGGGAAATGCAAATCAAGACAAACCTGAGATTCCAATTCACATCAGTCAGAATGGCTAGGATCAAAAATTCAGGTGACAGCAGATGCTGGCAAGGATCTGGAGAAAAAGGAACATGCCTCCATTGCTGGTGGGATTGCAAGCTTGTACAACCACTCTGGAAATCAGTATGGCAGTTCTGCAGAAAACTGGACATAGTACTACCGGAAGATCCAGCAGTACCTCTCCTGGGCATATACCTAGAAGATGTTCCAACTGGTAATAAGGACACATGCTCCACTATGTTTATTAGAGCCTTATTTAAAATAGCCAGAAGGTGGAAAGAACCCAGATGTCCCTCAACAGAGGAATGGATACAGAAAATGTGTTACATTTACACAATGGAGCACTACTCAGCTATTAAAAACAATGAATTATGAAATTCTTGGGCAAATGGATGTATCTGGAAGATATCATCCTGAGTAAGGTAACCCAATCACAAAAGAAGTCACTTGATATGCACTCACTGATAAGTGGATATTAGCCCAGAAACCTAGGAAACCCAAAATACAACTTCCAAAATACAAGAAAATCTAGAAGTAAGAACAACCCCGGAGCTCATGTCTCTAGTGGCAAATGTATCAGAAGATGGCCTAGTTGGCCATCAGTGGAAAGAGAGGCCCATTGGTTGTGCAAACTTTATATGCCTCATTACAGGGGAATGTTAGAGCCAAGAAGTGGGAGTGGGTGGGTGGGGGAGTGGTTGGGGCAGTGTGTGGGGGACTTCTGTGATAGCTTTGGAAATGTAAATGAAATAAATACCTAATAAAAAAAGGCCAACACGTGGAAAATTCATTCCTCCCTAGAATATGGAATAAAATATCCATGGAAGGAGCTGCAGAGACAAAGTTTGGAGCTAAGAAGAAATGATGGACCATCCAGAGACTACCCCACCCGGGAATCCACCCCATAATCAGCCACCAAATGCAGACACTATTGAATATGTCAGCAATATTTTGCTGAAGGGTCCCTGATAGACCTGTCTCCTGTGGTGCTTTGCCAGTGCCTGACAAATACACAAGTGGATGCTCACAGTCATCTATAGGATGGAACACAGGGCTCCCAATATAGGAGCTAGAGTAAGTACCCAAGAGCTGAAGGTCTCTGCAACCCTATAGGTGGAACAACAATATGAACTAACCAGTACCCCCAGAGCTCATGTCTCCAGCTGCATATGTAGCAGAAGATGGCCTAGTTGGCCATCATTGGGAAGAGAGGCCCCTTGGTCTTGCAAACTTTGTATGTCCCAATACAGGTGAACGCCAGGGCCAAGAAGTGGGAGTGAGTGGGTAGGGGAGTAGGGTGGGGGGAGGGTATAGGGGGCTTTGGGATAGCATTTGAAATGTAATTCAAGAAAATATCTAATAAAAAAATGTGGAAAAAAGAAGAGAGAGAGAGAGAAAGAGAGAGAGAGAGAGAGAGACATAGAAATACCCTAAAAAGAATACAGACTGATAAACTGACCTACATTGCAAAGGTTCTCACACAAGTTTCTTTGAAATAACACTGAAAGTAAATTCCCCCTTTTCACAAGAACCTAAGGTGTTATACACAGCCATACTGCTGTCAGTCTGGTCTATCTTAAGAAAACTGGTGATCAGCAGCTTTTAAGGATACTTGGAAACTGCATACCTGTTTCTCCTGCCTAAGACTAAAATATAACAGTGTTTACAACTCCAAGGAGAACCTACATCACACTGTATGATTTATTTTCAACAAACCGAAAATTTCTTCAGTGTGGTGTTGGAGAGAAAAATGTAGACCTTTTACATTAAGGTAAATTGGCTCTATGTCAAAACTTGGCAAATACATAGCATTTTCAGTTCTTTATCTCTTTCTAGTATATGGTGTGTGTGTGTGTAAAATGTATATAGTGTGTATAGTATACATTATATATAAATAAATATATATGTATAAATAAGTATATAAATAAACATGGAAAGTCAACGACTGATTTGTCAGTCAGTCTTCTACCTGTACATTAACAAATTCTCTGTCTTGGATGCTGTTTTACACATTAAGCAATATTCTTCTGAATATATTTTCACAAAGAACATATTTATCCATAGTGATCTTTCTGCTCTCAGTTTAGATCCTAAATATTAAGATCTTGTATGACCTGATAGGATTTTGCTATAACTTGCTTTGGCTGGGGAGTAATGATGCATAGGTACCTTTACACATGTTTTTCTAATGGGTAAATGGTAAATGATTTATACCTAAGAGAGCTTGCAAACTAACATATTGGCAACAGTGCCAATATATTTTGCACGCTATAAATGACTTCATAATAATTGACATCATTCAACTTCTATGACATTCTATACCACTTTTTTTATTTTTTTGAGACAGGGTTTCTCTGTGTAGCCCCGACTGTCCTGGAACTCACTCTGTAGACCAGGCTGGCCTCAAACTCAAAAATTTGCCTGCCTCTGCCTCCCAAGTGCTGGGAATAAAGTTGTGACCTACCACGTCCGGCCTCTATACCACTTTTAATCAGATATAAAATAAAACTTGAACATATATAAAATACTCTGGTAGCATTAAAGTACATTTATAAGAGTTTTAAGAAAGAAGCTTATTTTATCGGTGTTTGTATATGTTGAATGTCTATAACCATATCTAAGCATGAGTGGATACCCTAGGGTACAGATGCATAGGCAGGGCAGGAGCTGATGTTTCCTGTCTTCTTCAATCACCTTTCATTTCATTTTAGAGATGGAAACTCACAATGAACCTAGATACGATTGATTCTGCTAGGCTGGTCAGCCACTTGGCTTTAGAAATCCAATTCACTAACTGTCTTCCTACCATTGGGACATAGATATAGGCTGCTTGTCTTTGATTTTTGCATAAGTGTGTGAGAGCTAAACTCACCTCATGTGCTCATTCTTTTGCTGCAAGTACTTTACCAACAGAGTCATTTCTCCAGTCCAGTCACTAATTTTAACTTTTGACCCATTAATATTGAATAGTTGAAAAATAGATTAAAATTCAGAAGCTGTCTGGATGAAACATAAAACATGGAAATAATAAGTTGTGTTTAGAAATACAATATTCATTGAAATACAAAACTAAAAATACACAATTATAATTACCCCTTTCTATGAGTAAGCATAAGTGCAGATCTAAATAGAGAATTCTCAAAATGACATTCTCAAAACGGCTGAGGACCACTTCAAGTAATGTTCAATGTCCTTAGCCATCAGGGAAATGCAAATTGAAATGACTCTCAGATTCCATCTTATCCCTCTGAGAATGGCTAAGATCAAAAACACAAGCAATGGTTCACGCTGACGAGGATGTGGAACAAAGGAAAACTCATTGCTAGTGAGAGAATAAACTTGTACAGTCTCTTTGGAAATCAATATGGTGGCCCGTCAGAAAACTGGGAATTGTTCTAACACAAGACTCAACTACAGTACTCCTACACATCCTACCATAACAATACTTGCTCAACTATAGCTTTATTTGAAAAGGTCCAAATTGAAAACTATCTAGATGTCCATCAGTCAAGAATGGATAAAGACATTGATGTACATTCACACAATGGACTATTAGCCAACTCTTGAAAAAATATCACAATGAAATTTGCAAACAATTGATGGGACTAGAAAATAAGTCATCCTAAGTGAGATAACCCAGACAGACATACATGGTAAGTATTCACTTATAAATGGATATTAGCTGTAATGGATAAATGTGTTACAATCCATAGACCTGAAGAGGCTGAGTAACAAGGAATACTCAAAAGGGGAAAGTAGATCTTCCTGGGTTGGCTGGGGGTGGGTGCAGATGGTGACATGAGGGATGAGGTGAGGGGATGGAGGAAGACAGTAGTACTAGGAGAGATGATTAAAAATAGGACACGTTTCAGGGGCAAGGCAGAAACTTAGTGTAATGGGAATTCTGGGGTATGTATGAGGTTTGAACTAGAAAATACTCCTAGTTAGAGAGTGGGATATGGACCCTGAACTGGCCATCTCCTACAACTAGGCAAGACTTACAGTGGAAGGAATGGGACACCAAACCAGCCACAAAATCTTTGACCTACAATCTGTCCTCCCTATAAGATGTGCTGGGGTAAAGGTTGCACAGGCATTGTGGAAGTGACCAAATGATGATTGGTTCAACTTAAGACCCATATTCTTCTTCAAAAAGAAGAAACCCATGGCTGACACTGTCTGGATGGCCAGGAACCAGAGGTCATATAGCCCAGAGATCTAGAATACAATTAAATTATACTGGCAAAGGAAAGCAAAGACAAGACAAAACAAAACAAAAGGTCAATGAAATGATTCCTGATGGTATTCTGCTATACTTGTCGACAGGAGCTTAGCATAATTGTCATCAGAGAAGTTTCACCCAGCAATTAGTGGGTGGGAGGAGATGGAAAGATCCACAGACAAACATTAGGCAGAGCTCCAAGAATCCTGAAGAATCAAGAGAGGAAGGAGTATACAGGGGTCATACAGTTCAGTATCACAAAAACAAAATAAAACAAAACAACCCTTAGAATCAAATAATCAGGGCTATGGGTTTACCTAGACTGAACCAGGGAACCTATATCAGTCTGACCTAGGTCCCTTGTATATATGTTATAGTGATGCTCTTGTGGTACTTCCAGCAGTGAAGAAGGTGCTATCTCTGATTCTTCTGCCTGTTTTAGGACGCTTCTCCTCCTACTGGGTTGCCTAGTCCAGGCTTAAAATGAACGGAGGTGCCCAATCTTACTGTAATTCATTATCAAACATTTCTTTCACATTCCATGGGGAAGGTGACCTTTTATGAATGGAAATGGAGAATATGTGGATCTGAGAAGGATACAATGTGTGGAAAGGAGGGAGAAGAAATGGTGGTAGGGGTTTAATATATGAGAGAATAAATATAAAGAAAAGAAAAACCACAAAATTAAAAATATACAGTTATAATTGATCTTTTTCTTTCAGATATGCATATTTTCACACTCACAAAACTCATGCATTTTAAAATTCTAGATGTTAACACTATTGTTTATTACCTTTGTACTTCCTTATTCTTTTTCTTGCTATGTTATACATGTAACATGCATATTTTATGGTAACTTCTATATATTTCAAAACTGCATAATTTATATCACAAAATACTTTTCCACACTTACATTGTCTATTCTGTTTCTTACATGTATCCATACCTTTATCATTTGCAGCTTATGCTGTCACTATTGTGGAATAAAACTACTCCTTGTTTTTAAAAAATGCTCAGTTGTTTATTCTCATCCTCTATTTTGGGAAATTTAAGTTTTATTTTCAGATTCTAATTACTACAAATCAACAATGTTGGCTTAGAATGTAGCTCAGTCAGCAGGACGCTTGCCTAGTATGAAATAAGGCCTAGACTTATTTCTCTGGATTACATAAGCTGGGCACTGTGTTACATACAAGCGATTCTTGCACTCAGATGTGAAGGTAGGAAGACAAGAAATTTAAGGACATCCTTAGCTACACTCTAGATTTGAGTACAGCCTGGGCTACATGAAGCCCTGTTTTTAAAAAATAAGAAAACAAATTTTGTAATTCAATGAGTATTTTCCACATGTCCCATTAGCACACATCTGTGTATCATGAGACTATCAGGGTCTAAATTAACTTCATATTGCCCAATTCCTCTTTAAAGTATACTAATATTTATCAGATATTTACATTTTTTTTAGTAAAGTAAGTATGCAGGATAGACTCTAGGATGAACTCTGTTGCCCTTTCTCAATCCTGAATTCCCTTGTGAGAGAATATATGAATTCTCACGCCCACCTTCCCCCCAAAAGATCATTACCAGAGTAAATAACCATCAAAGAGATAGAATGCTACATCCTTGGTTAGACTACTTATAAGGCATAGACATTGAGAGGTTGTTTTGACAGAATTTCTTATGAAGTGCATATGTATATGCCTAAGACGCTGTATAGCCAATGATTACCTTAAACTCTATATTTCTCTGTGGTCATCTGGAGTGCTGGTATTACAGGCACCTATCACTATGCAAGGCATATGAGGTACAGAGAATCAATCCAGAGCTGTGTATCCTAGGCAATCACTTACTGAGAATCATTTGTAATTTCAGATAAACAAGGTTAATGAGATTTTCATAAGTAATGAAGTTAACCAATATTTCTCTAGTCACACCTACAGGTGACAACATAGCCCTGTGATATTTCTATCTTGTGGGATCGGAGAAGAGAATAGAGCAAGCTACTATTTGATTCCTGGCTGCAGTAGTGGTGAGAAGCACAATTAGAAGTTGAAAATTCAGTAGTAATTTATAAGGAGTTACAGGAGTGACTATCACACAGCACCTTATTTTTGTTTTCACTAAGATACTTCAGAGTGTGGGCCACTCAGCACCTGTGAATGTATTCCATAGACGTTCAACTATTAGGTATGTTAAGGTAACCATAATCCCTCCTCAACTTTTCCAGTTTCGGTGAGGACAGCATCATTTCTAGACTATTAATAATATCTGATAACTTTAGGGTATAATACAAATGAATATATTGTAATATTTGTGAGATAATAACAAAGTCTCCATGATCAGTATACACAGAGGTTTTTTTTTTTTTTTTCTACATACTTTTGGGTTGCAGCAGGATTGAATTTCAGATGTGGAATATGCAAATCTGGAAAGTCAAATGTAATTCTTACTGACACCTCTTCTAACACAAAGAATCTTTATATAATCACTTTGTTGTAAGCATTTTCATTGTCAGTGATTTGGTAGCAGGATATAAATTTCAGCTTGGTTGAAATAAGTCAATTTTATTTCATAACTTATGTTTTAATACTACATGTAGTTCTGAATATCTCTATTAACAAAGAAAATCTACAGGCTGTAGTGATGGCTCACCAGTTAAAAGTACATCATGTTCTTGAAGGAATCTCAGCTTGCATCCCAGCACCCACACTGGGTTGTTCCCAGTCAATTTTTTAAAATTTCTTTTATTTTTATTATTTGGACATTTTCTTTATTTACATTTCAAATGTTATCCCCATTCCTGGTTTCTCTCCCCCTACCAAGAAAGTCCTTATCCCAGCCCTACTCCTCCTGCTTCTATGAAGATTTTCCCCCAATCACCCACCCACTCCAACCTCCCCGCACTGGCATTCCCCTATACTTGGGCATTGAGCCTTCCCAGGAACAAGGGCCTCTCCTCCTATTGATGCCAGACAAGGTCATTCTCAGCTACACATCCAGCGAGCCATGGTTCCCTCCATGTGTACTCTTTGGTTGGTGGCTTAGTTCCTGGGAGCTCTGGAGGTACTGTTTAGTTAATATTGTTGCTCCTTGCTGTGGGCTGCAAAACCCCATTCAGCTCCTTGGGTTCTGTTTCTAATTCCTCCACTGGGAACCCAGTGCTCAGTCCAATTATTGGCTGTGAGCATCTACCTCTGTTTTTTGTCAGTCTCTGGCAGAGCCTCTCAGGAGACAGCTATATCAGATTCCTGTCAACAAGCACCTGTTGGCATCCACAATTGTGTCAGGTTTTGGTGTCTGTATATGAGATGGATTCCCAGGTGGGGCATTCTTTGGGTGGCCTTTCCTTCAGTCTCTGCTCCACACTCTGTCTTTGTATCTCCTCCAGTGGGTATTTTGTTCTCACTTCTAAGAAGGAACGAAACATCCACACTTTGGTCTTCCTTCTTCTTCTACTTTGTTTTTGTTTGTTTGTTTGTTTTTTCTAATTTTTTATTAGATATTTCTTTATTTACATTTCAAATTTTATCCCCTTTCCTCAGTTCCTCTCTGAAAACCCCTGTATGCCATCTCCCCTCCCCCTGCTCACTAACCCACCCACTTCCCCTTCCCTGTCCTCTCATTCCCCTACACTGGGGCATCAGGCCTTCATAAGGCCAAGATCCTCTCCTCTTATTGATGTTCCCCAAGTCCATCCTCTGTTACATATGCAGTTGAAGCCTTGAGTCCCTCCTTGTGTACTCTTTGGTTGGTGGTTTAGTCCCTGGGAGCTCTGGGAGTACAGGTTGGTCCATATTGTTCTTTCTCCTTTGGAGCTGCAAACCCTTTCAGCTCCTTGGGTCCTTTCTCTAGTTCTGCCATTGGGGACCCTGTGCTCAGTCCAATGGATGGCTGTAAGCATCAACTTCTGTATTTGTCAGGCACTGGCAGAGCCTCTCAGTAGATAGCCATATCAAGATCCTGTTAGCAAGCACTTGTTGGCATCTAAAACAAAGCTCAAATCTAAATAGATCAAGGACCTCCACATAAAATGAGATACACTGAAACTAATGGAAAAGAAAGAGGGGAGGAGCCTCAAGCACATGGGCACAGGGGAAAATTTCCTGAACAGAACACCAATACCTTATGCTCTAAGATCAAGAATTGACAAATGGGATCTCATAAAATTGCAAAGCTTCAATAGGACAAAACAGCAACCAACATGTTGGGAAAAGATCTTTACCGACCCTAAATCTGATAGGGGGCTAATATCCAATATATACAAAGAACTCAAGAAGTTAGACTCCAGAGAACCAAATAACCCTATTAAAAAATTGGATATAGAGCTAAGTAAAGAATTCTCAATTGAGGAATACTGAATGGCAAAGAAGTACCTAAAGAAATGTTCAACACCCTTTATTCATCAGGGAAATGCAAATCAAAACAACCCTGAGATTCCACCTCACACCATTCAGAATGCTAAGATCAAAAATTCAGGTAACAACAGATGCTGGTGAGGATGTGGAGAAAGAGGAATACTCCTCCATTGCTGGTGGGATTGCAAGCTTATACAACCAATCTGGGAATCTGTCTGTCAGTTCCTCAGATAATTGGACATAGTAATAACTGAGGACATAGCTATACCACTTTTGGGTATGTACCCAGATGTTCCTTCTTGAGCTTCATGTGGCTCAGCCACTTTTAACTTTAGCTCCATGGATTCTCATTGCCTCTCCCAAGCTCTGTGGGCACCAGAATTTACAAGCACAAACTATTACTCAAATATATATATATATATATATATATATATGATAATTAAAATAAAAGAACAAATATGAACAAAGAAAATCAAATAAGTAAGCGAAAGAAAGAAAGAAAGAAAGAAAGAAAGAAAGAAAGAAAGAAAGAAAGAAAGAAAGAAAGAAAGAAAGAAAGGAAAAAAGTCATTTCATCAGGCATATTGGTTACATGGTAAAACAGTCTTAAGAAATCAAACTGAAGGAAAAAGGTAGGAAGGAAGGAGGGAAGGAAGGGAGGAAAGAAAGAAGGAAGGAAAGGGCAAGAGCAAACAATTATGTAACAATCATCATGAAAGTAAAAGAGGACATCATTTTGAAAGGAATGAGGCATTGATTACATGGAAGAAGCTGGATGGAGGCAAGAAAAGTGGAAGTAACATACATATTTTATTTTAAAATATTTTAATAAAAGAAAAGAAAGAAAGCCTGACTAGCATGTGTGTTCCTTGTGTATTTACTGCTTGGCTATATAGGTAGCCATCTGATGTTTTAGAACTAACCTTTATAGGATATTAGCTATTAGCAATAATTGAGACTAATGCCACTCTCAAATATAACAATATTAACTTCAGAATGCAGTGAGTTATCAGGACATTGGAGAGAAACTGGGCATGTAAAAGTAAAACAGAGTTCTAATCATCATAACGTTTTGCAGACATAGCCACTGCAGGCTGTATTTTTGTTGTTTTTTTCTTTCTTTCTTTCTTTTTTGATTGCTTCAGTGAGATTATTCTTCACTATAAACAACTAGAATTTTATTTGTATATTTTTAGTGTTATTTTATTCTATTTTGGTTGACTTCTAAAACCAGATTTTCACAACAGACCTCTATGTTCAAAAATGATTTCATTTAAAAAGATTTAAACAACAGTGACAGTAGGTGAATAACAAGCTTCATTATACTCTTCTGCTGTTTGTTTAGGTTGTTGATTTCTCCTGAATAAAATATAAACTATAGTGCAGAAATATTCATATATGTAAAAGTAGTAGATGATGCATGTAAGAAATAGTGTGCTCTATTGAGATTAATACTTCCCATCGCTTCTCGGCCTTTTGGCTAAGATCAAATGTGGAGATTAATACTTCCCACAAAGTACACATGAGTGTTCTAAGTTAAAAGGAATGGCAGTACCATGTGGAAGATCTTCTCTTGGACTGCAGAGTTAGTGTTATCATTAGACTTTAGCTTAAAATGTGGGCTGTGACCTTGCTATAGTGTCAAATGGCAGCTGGTGAAGGTGCAAACAAAAGAAAATGAATGAAACCAGGCCAAAGCATGGGAAGAAGAACATAAAGCAAAATAGAGAAAATAAATTAAAGAAATCTTCAAGACAATATATAAAAACTAGGGCTGAGAGACAGGGTAGAGATACTGACATCAAACATTCATTCAGTGACAAGTAGCTATACCTGTCATAGGCTCCTTGGGGGGAAGTGGGCAACAAAATAATTAAGCGTGGCCCCAGATTTCTATGATCTCAGTGCATTCTCAAAGGCATATTTAAACATGTTCATCTTTCCAGAAGGCAGATGATGAATAATACAGTGCTTCAGGAGCTTAGCACCGAGGTGTGATTCTGACTGGGGAGATTAGGAAAAGCTTTGAGGGAAATGCAATAAAAGCATGACCTTGAAATACTTGTTCCTCAGGATGAAACACATGAAGTCATTCCAGGCAACAGAACACCATGTTCAGTAACCAGGAAATGATCCCGGGAGACTGTATGTGCTGTGGGTGGATCTCAGTAACAGGAAGCTAAAGTCTGGGGAAAAGAGAATGATACTGGACAAGAGGAGTGCATATATGGAGGACGGTTAGGGGAAAGGGATGCAGAATGAAGTGATGGGGGCTCCCTGCTGAGAGCAGCAGCTTTTCTTCACTGTGTGTGAAAACAACCTCAGTATTTTGCCAGTATTTCATTGCACACTCTTTATTCCTTCAGAAGCAGACTAGATAATTTGTAAGGAAGGTGAAAGGTCGTCACGTCTTACATTTCAAAGGAACAGGACTTCAGAGGTTGATAGGGGCGAGAATAGAAAAGGAAGGGACAATATAAAAAGAAGAGCTGAGAATGAAAGAGCCCAGAAATGTTAGGTTTGTCTTATATCCATTATTGATATTAAAATGTATACATTTTCTTCTTCATTTTCTACAAGGCTGTTGAAGACAAGCACCATATTCTCTTAAGGCAATGTCTTAGGGTTTTACTGCTGTGAACAGACACCATGACTAAGGCAAGTTGTACAAAGCACACTTTTCTGGGACAGGCTTACAGGTTCAGAGTTCAGTTCATTATCATCAGGGCAGCATCGAGTCAGGCATGGTGTAGGCAGAGCTGATAATTCTACATCTTCATCTGAAGGCTTCTAGTGGAAGACTAAGTTTCAGTCAGCTAGGAAGAAAGTCTTAAAACCCATGCCCACAATGACACATTTATTACAATGAGGCCACACTTCCAAATTGTGCCACATATTCAAGCATATTCAAACCATGACATTCCACTCCCTGGCCCCCACAGGCTTGTTCAAGGACTATGGGGGCCATGTGTAGTCATAGCATAATTAAAAAGTACATTTCGTCCAACTTCCAAAGTCCCCAGAGTCAAAATCTCTTCTGAGATCCATCCAATCACTTAACTGCAACCCCTAAATAAAGATAGGAAACCAGCGGGGCAAATTAAACTCTGCATCTCCATGTCTAACGTCAAAGTAGTTTTAAGATCTCCAGCTCCTCTTTCATCTTTGGTGACTGCAACAAACGTCTTTCCTGAACTGTTTCTACTCCCTGTTAACAGCTTTCCTAGTAGATATCCCATGGCTCTGGCATCTTAAAATCTTAAGGTCATCAAGGCAGATTCAATGTTGCAACTTCTTGTTTCAATGTCTGGGATCCACACATGATCTTCTGTGCTTCTCCAAATGGTTTGCATCACTTCTCCAACTGTGCCCTCAATGGCACTCTAAGGCCAGGTTGATCCACTCCACTGCCACTGCTGTTCTTGATCATCATCCAATGGTACCAACATCTCCAATAAAGAGGGGTCTTTAGCTGCAACTAGGCTTCATTAATAGCCTCTCATAGGCTCTCTTCATGATACCAAGCCTCAAATCCTTTGCATGATCTCTTAGTCCTGGGCCGCCAACTACAACTAAGGCTGTACCTTCACAAATGGCCTTTCATGGCCTTGTAATATCCAAAATGAATTCAAGACCACCCAGTACATTCCCCCTCGAAAAGGACTTTCCAAACTGTACTAGCAGGCCAAGTGCAGAGCCAGATAAGGACGCTGGCTGACTAAATAAATGTAAAAAACATCGTTTTAGTGGTCAAAATGATTAAGCCTGTAGCTACGAAAATAATAGCTGTTCTCAGAAAAATAACCATAACAAGATTACCAATTCTCCTGCCCCACCCCCCACTGAATTCTGACAAAGACCACAAACCACCCTTACCTTGTTGCAAGAATTCCCCTAAAATTAATACCTGTGACATTAATAGCTGATCCATAAGCTCAAAATGTACTATTGCTTTGCTGGTCAAATCATAATAACCCACCATGGGGGCAAGCAAAGTGAGTCTCCAGGCCAAAGGGTTACTTAGTCACTATACAAACCAACCAATGACTGAAAAGATTACTTGCTACACCAATGAGAACCCTGTTGCTCAAATCGGCCCCTTACAAATGGATGGACCTGGAGGGTATCATCCTAAGTGAGGTAACACAATCACAAAGGAACTCACACAATATGTACTCACTGATATGTGGATATTAGCCCAAAACTTATGATAACCAAGTTATAAGATACAATTTGCTAAACCATGAAATTCAAGAAGAATGAAGACCAAAGTGTGGACACTGTGACCCTTCTTAGAATTGGGAACAAAAACACCCATGGAAGGAGTTACAGAGACAAAGTTTGGACCTGTTACAAAAGGATAGACCATCTAGAGACTGCCATATCCAGGGATCCATCCCATAATCACCTTCCAAACGCTGACACCATTGCATACACTAGCAAGATTTTGCTGAAAGGACCCAGATAGCTGTCTCTTGTGAGACTGTGCTGGGGCCTAACAAACACAGAAGTGGATGCTCACAGTCAGCTATTGGATGGATCACAGGGCTCCCAATGGAGGAGCTTGAGAAAGTACCCAAGGAGCTAAAGGGATCTGCAACCCTATAGGTGGAACAACATTATGAACTAACCAGTACCCCGGAGCTCTTGTCTCTAGTTGCATATGTATCAAAAGATGGCCTAGTCAGCCATCACTGGAAAGAGAGGCCCATTGGACATGCAAACTTTATATGCCCCAGTACAGGGGAATGCCAGGGCCAAAAAAAAAAAATGGGAATGGGTGGGTAGGGAAGTGTGTGGGGGGGGGAAGGGTATGTGGGACTATGAGGATAGCATTGGAAATGTAATTGAGGAAAATACATAATAAAAAATATTTAAAATTAAAAAAAACACAAAGGTATAAAAGGTGTGTTCGTTCTTTGTTCTGGGTCTCTCCTCTGGCCTGCATGCTTAGAGGGGAGTCCCCAACACATTGGATCAATAAAAATCCTCATGCATTTTGCAGCAATGACGATGTTCTCTGTGTTCTTTGTGAGTAAGAGTTTTTTGACCAACTTCAACAGCTTCTCCCAGTGCCAAGCCTCAGCTGTTCTTCATGACCCTTTCATACCTTCCAAACCAGTACAACCTGGGTGACTTTTACACATTACCAAGCACAGCTGCAGCAGGAGATACAACCTTGGTTATATCTGGAACACAGCTTCTTTGTGCTCTTAGAAGGCACTTCCCAGAAGATTTCACCTCAGTGATGCTGGTCTCTTCTTAATAATGGCTAATTTCTTAGCTCCAACTAACCAGCATCAATGTCCAAGTAGTCCCTTCTATGTTTCCCTCTAAAGCCAGGACTATATGGCCAAAGCTGATTTGTTCTACTATTTGCTGAGGCTGGAACATGCTCCCCCACCCCACCCCCCCCGATTCTGTTCTCTGACTCCCTCTCTGCTTAAGCTTGTCTTTCCCGGAAATTGCTTTGTAGATTGACCTTGAACTGAGAGATCTGTATCACTCCATCTCCTGTAATTCTAGGATTGAAGGTGTATGCCATCATACATAGATTAAACTTTTCTTCAACTAAAACATGCTTTGTCCCAAGCTGGCCTTGAACTCAGAGATCTGTTTGGCCTTACTATGTGTACCACCATCTGTGGATCTACGTTAACCTGGGTAGGATCTTGCCCCCAAATCCCTTAATCTGTTATCTCCTAGAACACAAGATTCAGTTCTATTTCATCTTCTGGTACCCCTTTAATCCATGAACCATATATTTTATGTTTTTCCTTCCTAAGCTTTGTACACTTGTTCAAAATTTTCTTCATGGGACTTAACCAAAGTCTATGATGGGCATTTCTGAGACTTCTTTTGTGAATACAATTAATCCGAGTCTCTTCACCTTAATCTCTGGCAGACTCTTCTGATAAGAATAAAAGGCAGGCACATTCTTCACCAAAATACCAAAGAAAACACTCTCTAGGCAACATATTGAAATTCTCCACTTAAACCACTCGGGTAAGATCTGCACAATTCAAATTACTCTCAGTAGCAAATTCTTCTATATTCCTACTAGGTTAGTCCATTAAGACCCATTTAAGGCATTCCACTGTTTTCCAAATCTGAAGTCCCAAAATCCACCCTCTTCCAAACAAAAGCATGGTCAGGCCTACCACAGCAATACCCCACTCCTGGTACCAACTTTTGTCTTAGTCAGGGTTTAACTGCTATCTACAGACACCATGACCAAGGGAAGTCTTATATAGGATAACATTTAATGGAGGCTGGATTACAGGTTCAGAGGTTCAGTTCAGTATCATCAAGGTAGAAGACTGAAAGCATTTAGGCAGGCATGGTATAGGCAGAGCTGAAAGTTCTACACCTTCATCTGAAGTCAATGAGTGAAAGGCTAACTTTTAGGCAGCTAGGAAGAGAGTCTTAAAGCCCATGCCCACAGTGACACACTTATTCCAACAAGACCACACCTCCTAATAGTGCCACTCCCTGAACCAAGCATATTCTAACCGCAACAGGCAGTGTGTCCTTTACTTCAATCATGGAATTTCAATGTTGTCAATAAATATGTTTCTTTTTTCCCTCCACTCCTTTCAAAAACTGGTGTCCAAAAATTTCATAATAGCTAGGTCAAGGCCAAGAATCTCACTTGGGTTATTGGGCCACATAGAATACACACACTGGGAACCCAGTGTCTTAGACAGGACACCTATCCAAAATCATTCTTCATGCCTAGAAGAACAAATTTAGGCATGTGACCAAAAGTTTGAAAAATAAATACCAATCTGATGACACGAAGTTATTTTTCATTGCCACCAATAAAATGCAAACAAGAAAGCAATTTCATCAAGAATTGAAATAATGGATGAGCTCCAGAGACTGCCCTGCCTAGGGATCCATCTCATCCACTGACAGCAAACTCCCACACTATTGCTGATGCCAAGAGGTGTTTGCTAACAGGAGCCTGATTATGGCTGTTCCTAAAGATTCTCTATCAGTACCTGACCAATACAGATGAAGATACTCATGGCCAACTATCAAACTGAGCTCAGGGACCCCAATGGAAGAGCTAGGGGAAGAATGAAGGATGCTGAAGGGGATTTGCAACTCCATTGGAAGAACAATAGCAACTAACTGGACCACCCAGAGATCCCAGGGACTAATCAGCCAACCAAAGAGTATAAATGGAGGGAAACCATGACTCCAGATACATATGTAGCAAAGGATTTCTTTATCTGACATCAAATGAGAATAGACTCCCTTGGCTCTATACAGGATTGATGCCCCAGTATAGGGGGATGCTAGAATGGTAGTCCAGAAGTAGGTGAATAAGTGCAGCAACACCCTCATAGAGGCAAATGGGAGGGGGAAATTTGGATGGGATAGGAGTTTTGTGGAGGGGTAATGGGTAAGGGGGATATCAATTGAAATGTAAACTAATAAAAAGTTTAATAAAAAGGAAATAATGCATGAACAATTTTGTATTTTGATACTTATGTGATATGTTATAGCAGAACTATTTCAGGTATTTCCCTCACAAAATATACATCTTTACTACAAAGAAAAGCTTTAGGAGTATTTAAAATATAACTATAATTTCTGTCATTTTCCCTCTGATATCTTAAAGCATAAAGCCTTATAGTTCTCTTAAACTTCAGATCTGTAAAGAAGCTTTTTTTCTGAGAGATTAATTTTATTCTTTACAATACATAGTCTATTTTGTAACATAAATACATCTTAAAGAAAATTTAATCTCAAATGAAAATTATTTAGTCTATCTCTGTCTCCTGTTATCTATTCATTTTTCTGTGCACATATGGCCAGTATGTCATTTTGTGAATTATACTAAAACAGTCATTTGAAACAAGGAAGGAAATGATTGAAGAATGTTAATTTATGTATTTTTCACAACTTACTGTTTAATTCTCTTTTATAACATTACAAAAATAGGATAACATAATTTCTAAAATATATTCAATTGGCCCATTGAAAGAATATTAAGTGGGGAAATTTTAATTGGATGCTTTTATAGTTGTCTATGTGTTTTGCAGCTGTGTATTATGTACAAAAGACTGCATAAACTAATCTCACTTGATCCTATGCCTTAGAGCATTGTTTAAAGTCCAGCTGGAGGTAAAGATTTGAAAATCTTCATATGAACAACATTGTATGAGTAGACACTTTGAAAATTCATGCTTATAGCCAGAAGTCTGTTCAAAATGTACATTGTGATGGCTTGGATGCAGTGATGACTACATTCATGCCCTCCATCTGTTTCATTATTCAGGGTCACTCAGTTAACCTGGAGGATGTCACTTCAGCTAGTGTGACTGGAAAGAAAACCCCTAGGATACTCCTGTTGCCATCCCCCAGTGCTTAGAGGTATAGAAATAGAGTTTTATGTTGGGCTTTTTGCACAAATACTAGAGATTTGACATTTTTTCCTCCTGGGTGTGCAGCAAGCACTCATACATGAATAACCATCTTTCTACCTTCAAAACTAACAATTGTCAAGTATACTGTGTAAACTGGGTGTAATTTATGTACTGGCAATTGCAACTGTGTGTAGGTAATAACACTTTAAATTTGAAGTTAAGTACATTGGAAAGAAAATGACAAGGATATTCTTTTTAATGAATTAAATGATATTCTCACATCACACATTTAGTACTTTACTTTCAATCAGTTATACCTACCACATCCTAGTATAAATTTTCTATGAATACTAAGTGTTTAATATTTAAACTAAAATGCCAGATATTGACCTAAAAGAAGGGGAGAGAAGTAGGCCATATTGTGTCATTGTGTAAATTGTTTACTTGTTTTATACTCTTTTATAAGTAAAGCAGTTTTACTTCAGTTCTACTTAGCCAGTTTTGAATATTTGAATTCCATCTTGGTTATGTTTGTATTATTTTTTACATAAAGCAATGTATTTTACAGATTACAAAAAAATGCCATTTTTATTCTTTTTCTGTGCTCTTTCTTGAGTATATCATATATAATACTACATAAATATTTTTAAAACATTTAGTAATTAATTTAAAGCACAATCTCAAAAGGAAAGAAAAATATACTACATTTTATCATATAAGTAAAAATAGAATGTTGCAATATGCAGTAAAATATAGTTGCATTCATGTAAATGAGTAAGTAATTATATATACATATTTGTTACACAGGAGTATTTTGGTTTCTGAATACATTATAGAGCACTTCATTCACTGTAAATAATGAATAAATTTTGGTGCCAACTTACTTTTTATGATGATAGTATGTTTTAGTTGGAACTTGCTAATTTTAAGAAATTCTCAGTAGAAAAGGGGACATTGACTACAACATTTAAATTAGGAAATGGATTTTCAAGTAATTAAGTTGGCTTCTAGAAGTTATTGTATATTATTTAAATTCTACACAATATTTTATACAGATTGATTACTGTAGGAGTTTTCATTGCTCATTAAATCATGTGAAAAAGAGACCTTACATGTCACACTTCCATGTTCACAAGTATCTCACTCATGTAAGTAGGGTTGGATTTCTCAATGGCTTGTGAACAAACTAGGGTTGTACACTCTCTGATATGTAAGCATTTATGTTCAATCTATGACAACTAAGCCCTTAATGTGCACACATTAGTGTAACATAGGGAAATACAACATTAGTTGAGGTTGAGAATTGGGAATGAAGTGATGCAGACACATTTAAGATGCAAAGAGATTAACCCAAATACAACTATAAGTTATTTTCAGATGTAAGAAGCAGCCATCCAGCAGATACGTCACCAAAAGCAGTCATTTGATCAGAATGCTGTAGAAGCCTTAGAAATTAACCAACTGTAAAAATGATGTGTAACAGACAAGGAAATGTTTAACAGCTGGAGAGTTTAGGGGAAATTAATTACACAGAGCAGTTGCTATGAAAAATGAGATATGATGACTATGAGGAGGAGGAGGAAGATGACAATGACAATAAATTAAGTAAAAGTCCAAGATGATGCCTTGTGTTCCTTAGGTGAGAGAGAACTACTTAAATAAAATATTAGAATTTTTCATTAATTTATTTATAATACAGAAAAACTTCTACAGGCATATAGAAAGGTGGGACACAAAGGTGCTAGCAAGCACATATTGCAAGAGTTGTAATTAGAAATTCATCAAGAATAGACAATTTTTCAAAGGCTACATGAGTACAGAGGAGAAAATGGCAATTTTGGAAAATTTCCAGAGTTAAAACTAACAAGACCTGTTGACCTATTGGATAACTAAGTAGAGACTGAAGGTGACTTCTCTAAACGTCAGTTCTGTTAATGAGATTCCAGAACAAAAACAGATTTGTGTTCCAGTTAAAGATGTATGCATTTAATGGAAAATATGTTGCATTAGTGATAACTAAGGATTTGGTCCATATGTATTGATCTTCAAATTTCAAATTTTCTACTACTTCTTGGTTTCCTTTTCAAATAGATACAGCAAACCATTAAAAGAAAGATTTGTTTTGTCTCCCAATTTTAAAAAAATAGAGTTTATGATGCCAGAGATGTTCCCAAAATCAGACCTCATGATGCAGAATCTAGAGCTGGGAATCTAATCTTTATGTATTGAAAGATTAGGAAGAAGAGAATAATAAATGGTTGTATTATGCTGCCTTCTTCATTTTTCTCTTTAATTTGATATGTGTGCATCATCAAAGGATGGTCTATCTACATTTAGGGTAAGCTCTTCATCCTTTGTTGATCAGTCTTTTCTGGAAATGCCTTAGCAGTCACCCATAAAGTGTCCCACTAATACCATAGGCATACCCAACTAGTCAACACGGAAATCAAATATAACCATAAGTAGTCTTTATTGGTTTGAAATACAAACACAGAACTGTAATCCATAATTAATCCCAGCCCTAGTTCTCATAGAACCATTTGAAATAGTTCATATAGATGGCATCACGGCCATTTCATAATGAAAAAAAAATTCAATCTAATTTTAAAATATCTGTAGTCTTAACAATACCCCAACTGTCCAAATTTCTAAGGTTTCTTCTGAAACTTAGTAATTCTCTTAACTTTGAACATCTATAAAACCAAAATATAAGTTTTATGCTTCTAATACCCAATGGCAGTGTGAACTTTTCTCTCCTAACATGGAGGGACAAGAAACAGCAGTAAAAGATTAGAACCAAATGAGATATCATGGGGGCAGAGAGCAAACAGAAACTCTGTCAAGTATCTATAACTCTTAATAAATTTACCTGGGCTCTAGCAGACCTAAGTAGTCATATCCTTCTTGTTCTGTTGCCTGTGGTATGTGTGGCCTCTCTTTTAGACTAGCTTCATTCAATCAGTACCAGTAGATTTCCTTGAAATAGTAATATCCTGCCTTCTGGCCATTACTAATATTCTGGGACTCCACCATTAGTGTTAACCTTCACAGCTTCATACACAATCCTTAGATATACATGGAATGAAATCTCAACATGCTTCTCTCTGTTACTTTTCTAGTGGCTGAAATGAAATATACTGGAGAAACAAGGTAGAAAGAGTAGAAAGAATTTATTTTGGCTCACAGTGTGAGGATATGGCACATCATGGTAAGAAAGTACTGCCATCAGAAACTTAGGGTAGTTGGTCATGGATCCACTGTTAGCATACAGATCATGCTGAATCCTAGTACTCAGCTTGCTTTCTTCTTTAACTTAAGATTAGACACTTATCACATAAGTCAAAACTGCCTAACTATGCTGGGGCCTAGCAAACACAGAAGTAGATGCTCAAAGTCACCTATAGGATGGAACACAGAGCCCCCAGTGGAGAAGCTAGAGAAAGTATCCAAGGAGCTAAAGGGATCTGCAACCCTATAGGTGGAACAATAATATGAACTAACCAGTACCCCCCGCCCCCAGAGCTCGTGTCTCTAGCTGTGTATGTATCAGAAGATGGCCTAGTCAGCCATCAATGGAAAGAGACGCCCATTGGTCGTGCAAACGTTATATGCCTCAGTACAGGGGAACGCCAGGGCCAAGAAGTGGGAGTGGTTTGGGGGAGTGGGTGAGGGAGCGTGTGGGGGACTTTTAGGATAGCATTGGAAATGTAAATGAAATAAATACCTAAAAAAAAAAAAAGAATAAATCTTAATAAAAGAACTGAATCTATCAGATAATCCTGTGGGCATTACTATGTAGGTGTTTTCTTAGTTAATAATTGATTATGGAGAGCCCACTGTGGGTTGTACCACTCCTGGGCAGGTTGTCCTAGATGGAACAAGAAAGCAAGGTAAGCAAGGAATTGGAATGGAGCCATTAAACAGTGTCCTTTTGTGAGGTCTGTTTCAGTTCTTTTCTTCAGGTTCCTGCTTTGAATTTCTTCATTGGCTTCCCTCAGTGATATATGGACAATCACCTACAAGCTTAGTGAACATTTTCCTCACAAGTTACATTGGGGTTTGTTGTTTGTTAAACAGATATGAGGCCCACCTTCACTGAAATCCTCCCACAATCTTAGTTCAGATCCTAAGGTTCTTTTCCACAAACAGCAAACAAACGTTTTTGATGTCCACCTAATACCCTGACCCCAAAGACCATCGTGAGAACAAAAACAATTTTTAAAAAGTCAATAAAATGATTCATAATAATATCCTCTATACTTGTAGATAGGAGCCTAACATAATCATTATCATGGAGGTTTCATTCGCCAACTGCTAGAAACAGATCCAGCAGTCCACAACCAAATACTAGTAGGCAGAATTCACGGACTCCTGTGGAAGATGGAAGTCATACACATAAGGGTAAAAACTGCTCAACAGGAGTGTGTTTCGTGAAAAGAGAATCAGGAAGTAAGATGAGTTGTAACTCCAGAGGAAAATTTAGAGGAGGGAAAAATCTAAAAGAATTTATAAACGTGAAATGTAGAAAGGTAGCGAAAAATAATACAATTTTTCTGTTAAGATAAAACAATAAGGTGTTCCAGCTGACATAGATTTTGCAAGCAAGAACAGATAAGCTCCATTACTACAAGGGAAGTAAGAAGTGTTGCTGGGAGAATTACTTCCTCCTCAGTGGCAGAACACACTCACACACATGCACATGCCTGTGGCCATCCTCACAATGTTAGCATCTTTTATCTGAGTGGTACAGTGGGCACAGTTGTTCAGTCTACACTAGCATAACGTAAGTATTCAAGGTGCACAATATGGAACAAGATTGACTATGTATTTTATGGGTTTGTGCAGTTGTATAAAATCATTTGTCCTTCAAATTGATTTCATACATTGAGGAGTTCCAATGCATAAAAAAAAAAAAAATACCCTATGCTCCATTTATCCATCCCTTCCTTTACACTCTGGAAAATACTCACATTTTGTTTTCCATGAAGGCACATAGCTGCAATCCTACTGTATTTAACCCTTTCAGACTGCCCCAAAATTATGATACATCTAAGGTTCTTGCCTAAATTTTTCACCTGTTGATAACTAGATGAAATGATATACCACTATTTGTGCCATGATTCATCAATTCATTCACCTCCTAAAAGAAACCTTAGTGGCTTTTAATTTTTTTGACATTGGCAATAAATCTGCCATAAGCATCCCTCTGAAAGCCTGAGTTAAGATCGTGTCTCTAGCTGCATATGTATCAGAAGATGGCCTAGTTGGCCATCAGTGGAAAGAGAGGCCCATTGGTCATGCAAACTTTATATGCCTCAGTTCAGAGGAATGCCAGGGCCAAGAAGTGGGAGTAGGTGGGTGGGAGAGTGAGTGGGGGAGGGTGTGGGGGACTTTTTGGATAGCATTGGAAATGTAAATGAAATAAATACCAAAAAAAAATATGTTTTTTAATTTCCTCTGAGTAGATATGAATCAGCACAAGTAATGTATTTCCAAAATGGCTGCACTTTTCCCATTAAGATGGAATGAACCATCCTGGTGGGACATACACACTCCAGCATGTTACACTCTCAATGCTTGTATTTTTGATCACTTGAATCATTGCATTATTATAACATCACATTTTGTTTTAATTTTCCATCTTCTTCATGACATAAGAATCTGAACGCCTATTTTCATGGCTTCTTTGTCATATTTTAGGGTTTTTTTTGGTTTTTTAATATATAGTTTTTATAAAGTATATTAATATGAAATTTCTTGTAATTCTTTAGTATTACAGATAATAAGTTTTTAATTTTAACAAAATTGAGTTGATCAATTATTTCTTTCATGAATTATGCTTCTGACGTGACCAAACTGTCATTGTTATAACTTAGTGTGGATAATCTCCTATATTACTTCCTATGTACTTTCTAATTTTCCTTTTAGTTTATGTATGATTCATTTTGAGTTAAGTTTGAGAATGATGTAAGGTCTGTTTTTAGACTTGCTGCTTTTGTGCTTTACTGTTTGGTCATTTTTTAAATGTCTAGGTCTGCTTGATCCATTTGTTGGCAAGATTGTTCTTGATTCATTAGAGTTCCTGGTCCTTTTTCAAAGATCAGTTGGCTGTATTTATTTATTTCTATCTATGGACTCTCTATTTTGGTTCAGCTATTTTTCTTTCTGCTCTTTTACTAATGTCTCTATCTTATACATTATAGCCTTGTAGTAAATAAGTCAAGATTCTAAGCAATTTGAGCCCTCTTTAATTTTTCCTCTTAGTGTTGGGTCAGCTGTTTTGTGTCTTACAACCCTCTACATTTGCTTTAGAATCAGTTTGTCACTACAAAACAATTTTCTGAGTTAGTCTGTTATTCTTCCTGGAACAAATAGCTGAGAAAAATGACATATGTAAGTGAACTTTATTTTGGTCATGATGTCAGTTTAGGAACACTTTGTGGTTTTGCTTCTAGACTGGTCTTGAGACAGAATTCCATGGCATAGAGGATAGAGCAGAGGAAAAATACTCATCATATAGTAAACACAAAGCAGAAGAACTGGGAAGGGCCTGAGGAAAATGTGTACCATTCCAGGGCTTGTCCACAGTGACCAACTTCCTATATTTAGGCTCTGTTGGTCAGTATTCAATCATCAATGGATCAATGCATAGAATAAAACAAAACAGTTAGAATCTAATAATATCCCAAAAGCCAATCACTTGGTAATTAAGGATTTAATATATGATGCTTTGGGATACATTTAAGAAACTCCTAACTGATCCACAAAGGTATACTGCCATCGCATATTATCAAATGATTTTAGCTCATCTCTAAGCATTCTCCAAATCCCTATCCATTCAAACATTGCTCAAAAACTCAAGTCTGGAGTCTTCTCCCAAGACTCTATATGCATTATTAGATGTAGAATCCTCTGAAAGTCATAAAACAAATCCCATGTTTCTGGCAAGAATACATGGAAAAAACTTCTCCTCCAACAGAGAGATATGGATCATAGTAATGAGGAATGGGACCAGAACATGACTGAATTCTCAGAAGGGCAAATGTTAAACCTGCCACTTAGTTTTTGACATCTGGGAATGACAGTGACCATATGTCAGTTCTGAATGTCTTGTGAAGGCTCATCCTTATGGCCTTAGTAGTTGCAGTACACATGGCCTTTTTATTTGTTGTCCTCTATGCATGACCCAAATGAAGCTTTCATTGTGAAAGTTTCTTGGCATTTTTTTAAAATTAGGTGTTTTCTTCATTTACATTTCAAATGCTATCCCAAGAGTCCCCCATACCCTAACCCCCCCTCCTACCCACCCACTCCCACTTCTTGGCCCTGGCATTCCCCTGTACTGAAGCATATAAACTTTGCAAGACCAAGGGGCCTCTCTTCTCCATGATGGCCGACTATGCCATCTTCTGCTACATACGCAGCTAGAGACACAAGCTCCAGGGGTACTGGTTAGTGCATATTGTTGTTCCACCTATAGAGTTGTAGACCCCTTTAGCTCCTTCGGTACTTTCTCTAGCTCCTCCACTGGTGACCCTGTGTTCCATCCAATAGCTGACTGTGAGCATCCACTTCTGTATTTGCCAGGCACTGGCATATCGTCACACAAGGCAGCTATATCAGGGTCCTTTCATCAGGGAAATGCAAATCAAAACAACCCTGACATTCTTGACATTTCTAGGCATCCTTTGTATCTTTGATTTCATCCTCACAGTTGCACATACTATCAACTGCCACTATGGGAATATTTCCTTACTTTTCATCCGCTGTCCTTCCAAGCTTTCTATTGAAATCTCAGTAACTTTGCAATGCTCATCTTCTGCACATCTACAAAATGAGAAAGATGTGAATACATCCAAAGTCTCTTAGCAGTATACATAATAGGACCACCTTGAATAAGAGCCAATACTACTTCTGAATATCTCAGCAGCTAATCACTGTGAAATGAGTCCGAGGAGGGAAGAAAAATGAACAAACAAATAAATGACAGCAACAACAAAAATAATGAGAGAATCCTATGGCAGCACATACCTATTTTTTCAAAAGTTTACATTTTCACAGATGGTGCAGGTGAGTGTCTAAGTGTTTGGTTTCTTTTTAATAGTGGTAACAAACACATCTTCCTTATCCATAACTTTTAATGATCCCCTTTTCTAGCCAGCCTCCATATTTTCAATTCTTTCTTTCCTTGTCTTCTTTTGAATTCCCAATTAAAACCTAAATAAGCAAGTGAGCCGTTCTCAGGACACTGTCTGAATGCTGGCTTGCCTTGAACTCTCTCTCTTCTGCCAGATTAATCTTTTAGCCTCAAAGAGGGATGCCAACAAAGACTCTGGGTGTGTAGAATGTATGGACACATTTTTTTTACAGCAATATCACATATATGTTCTATAATTTGATTCCCCCCAAAACCATTATTTCTATGTTAAACATCACAAACACAGACACCGCCTTTGCTGTTGTCATTGGGATTTGAATTCCAACTAGAATCAGCCATTAACCTTTGCTCACCACCTTTCAGTCATTCTTTAGACTTTGACCCCATACCTTTCTGAGTCTTTCTTATGAATAGGTTCCAAAGGCCTCTCAGCTACACCATCAGGTGGACACAGCATTAAAACTGCTTGCTGTTATCTTTTTACTATTAGTCATCCACAGCATTGTAATAAACACTCAAGTGAGGGTACATGGCTTGCTTCTTTCCAGTGAAACCATCTGTATTAGACATTTTTTATTTTATTATTTTTCATTTTCATTATTTTAACTTGTGCATATGGTTCTCTGTTTCTGTGTGAGTGAGTATCACATGTGTGTTCATGCCAGAAGAGGTCCAGAGAGAGTGTGAGATCCCATGGAACTGGAATTATAGGTGATAGTGGGTTCTGATGTTCGGTAATGACTGAGCCTAGTATTTCCCTTTGTTTGGGATGTTCATGTATTGCATTTTGAGTTTTATATTCCACATGTTCTATAGATTTTCACGTTGACCCTCAATCCTGCCGTTGTGTTACAGTTCTTTACTAGTCCCACGTTTCCCATGATTTAGTAGTAAATTTAGTACAATTCTAAAAGGAATTCTGAGCAGAGCATAGATACTAAAATTCACTTAGTTTCTAAGTATGAAATATAAAATTTACAGGTTTGTTTCTTTTATTATTATTTTGATTATCATGTGAAGAAAATTTGTTTAACTAGTAATTGTTATATGAACATGTAGTAGATTTTTGTCAAATGTTATATCTTCAGCGGCTGAGATGATGACATGGCTTTTCTTCTGTTTTGTTTTTGAGGTATAATTCCTTTCACATATTATCAAATATAACTTGCTAATATTCTTGTTGCATATTCTTATAGTTATGATTGAAGGATAAATTGATAGGTAGGATTCTGATAATTACCCCTGATTCTGTTTTCTGGATTAGAAACAGTGTAGCCTGCATGTAAGAGGTTTGCATCTTCTCCCTCCTATGTTTGATAGAAATCACCAGAGGGTTGATGTGGGTGTTAAGCTTTCTGTTTGGGTAGGTCAGTAATCATCTTAATTTCCTGAATCGATACCAGCAATTGGATTGTCTATTTATTATTATATGAGTTTGGGTATAAAGCACATTATTTCTTCACTTTTTTTGTTGCCATGAATGGAAACTTACATTAAAAATGAAAACTTAGATGGGAAGTGTTTCTCTTCATTTATTTCTTTGCCTGTAGTCAACCCTTCACAACGTGATCTAATGGCAGTGGGAGTGTGGAGGAACTTTGCCCATTACAAATACAGAATAGAAACAGAGAAAGGTGAATGAGGGTACATGGCTTGCTTTCTATATCTAATCCTCTAGAGAAATTATTTCAGAAACATACCCCAAAGTAAGCTTCGCTAATATCTCAGAGAGTTATGCTCCAGTCAAGTTGACAATCACAGTTAATTACCATACTCTGATTTACACATTCCTGGTTTAATCTGTTGTTCACATTGTTTTACTCTTTAGCCCATGAAAGTGTTCTCTGTTTATTTTCTAATGGATTAGCACCTTGTACCCACTTCTTAATAAGCCTGACTACAGATTTATCAATTTAATTGATCTTTTAGTTGCTTTACTTCTCTCCAGCAATTTTCTACTTTCTATTTCATTGATTTTCGCTTTATTTTTCAAGGTTTTCTTTTTTCCCACTTATTTGTTCTAGTGCTGGGATTGAACATAAAGTATGGAATTTCTTGGACATGAGCTCTAACCACTTAGCTATAATGCTAATAATATTGTAATATTTTCACTTTTTAAAATTTTAAAATATTCTAATTGTGTTACTTAGTCTAATGTTGAATTTGTGTTCATCCGGTCTCAGCTTTCAAAGCATCTGGTCATTTAAATTTTTATTTTAATTTAAATTCAAGATATCCTCTTGATTGTGTTATGAATATATCGTCTAATCTCCATTATTTTTAAATTATTTTCCCAGTTGTCATTCTGATATTGATGTCTAGTTTAGTTTCTTTGATTCCTTTGTGGTCTGGTAGCAAACATTGTATATTTTTTATTTATTGAAATAGCTAAGCTTTTTCTGAGTGATTTATTTAATTGTTCAAAAATCTCATGTCTCCTTGACAAGGATGTGGTTTTGCTCTTATTGCATACAAAAGTCTATGCTTTCAACTCTGTACAATTGGTGGGGTCATTGTGGAGTTCAGCATCCTTTCTATCTTTCTGCACGCTGGATCCTCCCATTTCTTATAGAGATAATCTCTAATGATAATGGAGCAATTGATTTCCTGTAAAGTTTTATTACTTGTGTCCTATTACACTTATTGCTGTGTTGCTAGTTATAGACAATATGGAATTTTTATTGGGGGATAACTCCTCAATCAAAAAATAAAGGCTTTTTTTTATACCTGATAACTTTTGTTGTCTTGAAGTCTCCTCTTTCCAAAGTGCACATTGATTGATTCTCCTCTGCTATTTTTTTTATTATTTTTAGTATATTGGATTATTCAAGAACTTTAGTTTAATTTCCTTATGTCTTTATATTTAAAGTGAGTTTTCATAAGCAATGTGACAACTGTGACAACTACTGAGTTCTAATTGTTGTATATATGCAGCAGATGTTCAAACTGATTATGTACATAATGACATTAACATCATTGTTTTCTGTTTTCCATTTGCTGCTATTATTCTTTGTACAAGTTGGTATTTTCCCCACACTTATTGCCACATGCGGACTTCACTGACCATTATTTTATGATTCTACATATCAATGACAATTATTACTTTTTTTTCTAGTTGCTGCATTATGATTTGGTATGTAATACTCCAAGGCAATATGCGAATTTACTAGTAATAATAGTACTTAAAAGAGAATAATCGTAATGTTCTCTGCCTTTTCCTGGTAGTTACTTTCACTTACATAATTTCATTATTGCTGTTATATTACTGACACATAAATATACTATATTTATACATATGTAATGAAATTAATTAGCCCACCCAACTAAGTACACTATTGTTAACATGTTGAACATGCTATCTTTCAAAAGATATTAAGAAATTTAAGAAATATTAAGAAATTTGGTTTTAACTGCATTTCTGCTTTCTTTGGTATTATTCCTTTCTGTAGAATTTCTGACCTACACTATTTGATTTTTTTCTATAAGAAGACCTTTTTTAGTGAGTCTTATAATACGTGTATATTGGCAACAAATTCCCTTAATGTTTGTTTGAGAAAGTCTTAAATTACTTTCCTTTTTTTTTTTTTTTTTGTTCTTGATTTTTAAGGACTTGTCAGGGTATATGAGTTCCAGATTGTTTGGTTGGTTTCTAGAAATACATTAAATATGTCATTTTACTTGTGTCAAGTGGTTTCTAAAGTAAAGTAGATGGAAATGGATGTTTCTCTATATGTAAGATGGGTTTTACCTATTATCTTTCCTTATGAACATTTTTTTTCTTTTTTCTTTCACTTATTCCTTCCTTGTTTTATTTCTTAACTCTGAACTGTCATATAAAGAAAGAAACAGAATTCCCTTTATTTACACTGGCACTGCAGGTGTTCTTCAAGATCTTCAAAAAATATTCTTTGACAAACTGAGTCATTCTGTAGAAATACTGAATGTGCAAAAGAAACAAAAGGTAGCAATTAATTTTTTATTTTAGTTGAATTTAAATGTTTTATGAGTTACTTATATAGGAAATTCAATCTTTTCTTGATTTTAAAATTTTTTTAGGACTTCTCAGTCTTCATTGGGAAAAGTATAGTATAGAAGGCACTTTAGAAAGAATCCCATATTTCTGTTCAGTGAGCAAATGGAGATGAACTTGGAAGGTAGAGACTGTTATCTGAACGTCTTTGTCTCTTTCATCCTGCAGAGCACATGTAGAGAGCATCATTTTGAAGCTTCACAATTTTGAAGCAATCTCTTTCAAATTTTGAAAAATCCAATATTTTCATATTGAAAATACCCTAATTAAGTGTCTGAATGGTGGTACCATCAATTTGTACCCTCTATTACATCCTCATAATATTCTCATGAGTTTGCTCTTTTCTAAATTAAGCACAGGGGTTGAAAAGTAATCAAGATAAACTTACTACCACAAAATTGAAAACTTGAGAAATGGATATTAAGTGATTTTACCCTATCATATATACACTATTGAGGTCCAATACATAAGGGTTCAAAGAATTTCAGTTATAAACATTTCCCCTGTTCTATGACCTTTTCCTACCAAGAGTTCTTACCAGAAGACAAAGATTTTTTTGACCACTGAAAATACTGTACTTAAGTATACAGTGTCCCCGCAATGACTTAACTTTTGTCTGTAACTACATATAATGATGTTTCCCATAAGCCAACTCCACAGCTTCAAACTGAACTCATATGAGAGACTTGACATAAATAGAGGTTATGGACTTCTCTCCCATAGATGGCTTCAAATAGTAAAGGCTTTGTATGCATACAGCTCCCATTATTTAAAAGAGTTTGCAGTAAGGAGGTCTCCAATCAAGTAGTCCTTTCATGAAACTGTCTATATGGGAATGGAATGCTTTGCAACCAGCTGGCTGTGTCTGACAATGAGCTTGGCTGTGTCTGACAATGAGCTTGATCCACTGGAAATCAATCTCTCTCTCTCTCTCTCTCTCTCTCTCTCTCTCTCTCTCTCTCTCTCTCTCTCTCTCTCATTCCTCAAGCTTTTCCTGAATCACTGCTGCTGCTTAGCAGATCTTCTTTAGATAAATCTGAAAGGTTCTTAGGTTACATTATCCTTCTGCATGTGCTCTGATCTTCTTAGGTCTGTGATCTGAGGTTGGAAATTAATTGGAAGATATATTAATTCATTGTTTTTTTTCAAATATTTTTTATTCAGTACCCCTCCATGTCTAGGACTCTCCTGGTAATATTTTACATTTTTTTCTAAATGCTCTTAGTATGCATGGAAATTCTAATCTGTTTCTTTCACTCTGTCATGCTGGTTTTCAGGTTTCAAATTTCTTTTTAGAGATATCCTTCAGAGATTCTTTCTCAGCCCTAAATAGTTTACTAATAGAGACACCAAAGCTGTATTTGTGTGTGTTATGGTGTTCGTGTTGCTAGTATTTGGGTTGTGGGTTTGGTCCTCTGCTCCTCCTCCTCCTCCTCCTCCTCCTCCTCCTCCTCCTCCTCCTCCTCCTCCTCCTCCTCCTCCTCCTCTTCTTCTTCTTCTTCTTCTTCTTCTTCTTCTTCTTCTTCTTCTTCTTCTTCTTCTTCTTCTTCTTCTTCTTCTTTTCTTCTTCTTCTTCTTTTCTTCTTCTTCTTCTTCTTCTTCTTCTTCTTCTTCTTCTTCTTCTTCTTCTTCTTCTTCTTTTCTTCTTCTTCTTCTTCTTCTTCTTCTTCTTCTTCTTCTTCTTCTTCTTCTTCTTCTTTTCTTCTTCTTCTTCTTCTTCTTCTTCTTCTTCTTCTTCTTCTTCTTCTTCTTCTTCTTCTTCTTCGTTTCTTCTTCTCCTTCTCCTTCTCCTTCTCCTTCTCCTTCTCCTTCTCCTTCTCCTTCTCCTTCTCCTTCTCCTTCTCCTTCTCCTTCTCCTTCTCCTTCTCCTTCTCCTTCTCCTTCTCCTTCTCCTTCTCCTTCTCCTTCTTCTTCTTCTTCTTCTTCTTCTTCTTCTTCTTCTTCTTCTTCTTCTTCTTTTAATTGGGTATTTTATTTATTTGCTATTCAAATGTTATCCCCTTTCCTGTTTTTCCCTCCAGAACCCCCCTATCCCATCCTCCCTTCACCTGCTTCTATGAGGGTGCTCTCCCACCCACCTACCCACTCCTACTTCACTGCCCTGGCATTCCCCTACACTTGGGTATCATGCCTTCACCGGACCAAAGACCTCTCCTCCCATGGAGGCCAGACAAGGCCATTCTCTGCTACATATGCAGCTGGAGTCATAGGTCCTTCCATGTGTACTCTTTTGTTGGTGGTTTAGTCCCTGGGAGCTCTCAGGGATGGGTTGGGGTGGTCTGGTTGGTTGCTATTGTTCACCCACTTTCCATTTGCTTCTGTAAATGATCTATTTTATTCACTACAGAACATCACACATTAATCACACCTTTTAAATTCATTGTCTCAAGACTCAAACTATATCCATATCTGTTTCTGTTCCATACTCTGGCTCTTCAAACTGTGTTTATTTTTATTACAAACCCTACTCTTGTTGAATTACACAAATAAAGAGAATGTGGCATGGCTTTAACAAGCTTATGTCAAACCCTGAAATCTGCCCAGCCATGTTGTTTAGAAATTAATTCTTTTATGTTACTTGTTTGTGTGTCTTTTGATATTCCTTATAATTTGAATGATACCTAGACATTCTGCACTGCACTGAAAGACTACTATAAATCAGTCTTTACCGATGAGGCAGTGAGGTGAGAACAAGGAAGAAAGGGCTCTGTGTTCAAGGCTAGATTTTGTAATATGCCTCTGGCAATTATAAAACTTACATTTTCAGTCAGCAGTTAGCCTTTGATAATCTCACAGACAGCTTAACTCTCCCAGAGAAGCTAGCTCACAGCAAAGTAGGAAAGGAAATAAGTTTAAGTACTTGAGATGAATTCATCTGAAGTTTGAGTATAAGTGGTTTCTATGTTTTAAATTATATTTTAATTCTTTTGGTTCTTCCTTGGAATGGTGTATAATTCCCAATGTTAGTTATAACACACTTAGGAAATAAAATTGACACCAAACAACTTTGTTCTAAAATGTCAGTTGACAGCTGGCAGTGAATTTCAAATTGCCTGTCACACAGTGACATTGAAAAACTCCTGTCAGTCACTATGCTGGACTCAGATCCAAATTTTGCTCACATTCAAGGATGATTTTTTTTCCTCTTCAATTTAATTTTAGAAGTGTGGTTCCTGTCTGTAGTTTGCCAAAAAGGATGATACTTGCCATTATATATATATATATATGTTTTCAGTCTAATTTGACATCTCAACTTCTTATTTGTTTAAATCTTATGCAGCATTTCCTTAAATATAGTTTCTATTATTTTTCAGTAGTAAATAATATTTTGGGATGACAATAATAGCATGATTTATGTACTTCTACAAAGCTTTTTAGCTATACTAGTAAGGTTTCTAAATTGAAGTGATATGTCCAAGTGATTGCAATGATCATGAATAAACCATGTCTTAGGGTTTTATTTATTGCTGTTAAGAGACACCATGATCAAGCGACTGGGGCTAACTTACAGTTTCAGAGGTTTAGTACGTGATAATCATGTCAGAAAACATGGTGTTATGCAGGCAGACATGGTGCTGGTGAAGAAGCTGAGAATTCTACATCTTGGTCAGCAAGCAATAAAAGGAGACTGTGAGCCACACTGGGCATAGCTTGAGCATAGATTTCAAAGCCCCGCCCCCACAATGACATGCTTCCTCCAACAATGTCATCTCTGGTAATAGTGCCATTCCCTATGGGTTAAGCAATCAATCATGTGAGTCTATGGGAGCCTTTCCTAATCAAATAACATACGAGTATGATAAAATAATATATCACATGTTTCAGAGACACTAAAGTGGTGGTATTCAGGAGACATCCTTCAATATCCAGAGAGATATTTTGGTCACTGTTTTTAAAGGTGGTGAGAGGAAATGTGGCATGATGATATGACATCTGCTGAGCATCGAGCTGAGTACAGCTCTCACAGAGAGGGATTACCTGGCTCAGAATAATATATATCACTGCAATATATGTGAGTGCTTTTTAGCTATTAAAATGAATAAGCTAGCTGGACTGCACCAGTGATTTTATTCCAGGGCTATCTATTCATTTAAGGAAAGCGGTCTAGGTCTTAAGCATGCTCACACATGTTTATTATGAAGTATTTCAAACAACATCTATTTTCTAATTAGATAATTTTCTGAAATATTACCTATTTAATTTTCAAGTGCTTAGAATCCTAATATCCAATGGTGTGTAAAATATTTTTAATCTAATATTTTTTGTTTACATGGACTTCACTTATTTCTTTAAATCAAAATTGTACTTCTTAACTGACTCCTTAAATGTAAAAACTCACTGTGTTTTCTGAAACTGGGGCATTATTTATTTTCAAACTGAATCACTGAATCTTAATGTTGAAAATAATAAAGTTCTAAATATTTATAAATTATTAAAAATTAATGTAAATAACTCATATACAGATCCCTCATGAATTACATTTGCCTCTTCTAGTTTTAATAGAATATAGAAGGCTGTTTACTCCTTTAAAAATCATCTTTATAAATAATATGGAAAGGGCACAGGAAATAAAACTCCTTAGAATAAATAAGAGAACATCCTGGGATGAAGTACAGCTCACTGGTATTACACTACTGACTTGAACTCTCAATAAAAAATGGAGACAAAAATAAAAACCAATCTTAATGTCATAGCTAGACAATACAGATATCTAATTGTAATTTAAATGTCTGAAAAAGTCATGAAATAAGCTGTCCAGCCACAATAGGTTAAAACCATGCTCAGATAATATCAACAATAGAAAGTGTAGTCTTCTTGAATTGTTGCCCAGTGAACTTACTGCTGATTTCATACTCTGTGCATGATGATGCAGTAGAAATAGAATAGGAAGATGCAGAATCAGAAGACATGCATCATTTAAGGACACTGATTCTATTGACATAACTGGTCTTATTTCCTCTGAGCTACCTAAATGGCTCATAGGAGAATCTCACACATATAGTCATATGAACTTGGTGGAATATTTTGTGGCCATAAAAGAAGCATGTGTCTATAGGGCATCCTTTTCAACATCCCTCTGGTCACCTTGAACACCTGATGTTGGCTTCACTTCACAGTGTTTCACTTCTCAAACTTACCTCAGTTACCTCTGACTCTCTGCTCTTGCCAGTCCTTTCTCCTTCTTCTTACTAATTTTTTCTATGATCTCTCTTTTCATGAGCAATTTCTCCCCGTCAACTTTTCCAAATTCCCATTCTCTTTTTGGAAATGGAAATCAAGATTAATTTCCCTTATAAATATGGTTCAAGGAAAACAATCCTCCTACACGGGCTTTGAAATCCAGCATAGTCCTGTTTGTATATGTAATAGTTGATTAGTGTTATTAAATTCTTAGTTCCCTGCTTCCTTGCATGGCTGCAAATTTCAAATTCCTTAGAGAAGATGATGACATAAAACAGCTCAGCAGTGGAATTTGGAAGAAGAAGCCCTTATCCTTATTTGTGTTGGAGGTAAAGATAGAACATCTTTATCAAACTGTACAGCTGGCTCTTCTGGATATTATAATCTACATGTTGCCAGAATTGTTGTGAAGAGATGTGAAGTATTTTACCCCATCATGAAAGAGACTAACATAACCATGTCTGCAGAAATAAGCATAGTTCCACATGGAATATTACCTACATAGAAAAGAAAAAAAAAACTAAACAAAATCCTTGTTTCTTGTCACAAGTTGGGAAAATCTAAAAACAGATACTGTAAAGCAAAATTAAAATTCAAAACAGCATTGTTTTGTTTATATATACATATATATATTTTTTTTTATTACGTATTTTCCTCAATTACATTTCTAATGCTATCCCAAAAGTCCCCCATACACTCCCCCCTCTCCTCCATTTCCCTACCCACCCATTCCCAGTTTTTTTTTTTGGCCCTGGCGTTCCCCTGTACTGGGGCATATAAAGTTTGTGTGTCTAATGGGCCTCTCTTTCCAGTGATGGCCAACTAGGCCATCTTTTGATATATATGCAGCTAGAGACAAGAGCTCTGGGGTACTGGTTAGTTCATAATGTTGTACCACCTATAGGGTTGCAGGTCCCTTTAGCTCCTTGGGTACTTTCTCCAGCTCCTCCATTGGGGGCCCTGTGATCCATCCACTAGCTGACTGTGAGCATCCACTTCTGTGTTTGCTAGGCCCCAGCATAGTCTCACAAGAGACAGCTATATCAGGGTCCTTTCAGCAAAATCTTGCTAGTGTATGCAATGGTGTCAGTGTTTGGAAGCTGATTATGGGATGGATCCCTGGGTATGGCAGTCTCTAGATGGTCCATCCTTTCATCAAAGCTCCAATCTTTGTTTCTGTAACTCCTTCCATGGGTGTTTTGTTCCCAATTCTAAGAAGGGGTACAGTGACCCCACTTTGGTCTTCATTCATCTTGAGTTTCATGAAAACAGCATTGTTTTATACAATGCTTGGAGAGTCTGAGAGCTTGTGTTTAAAGGGATAAATAATAAAGGTTTATTTATTTAGTTTCATGACCTTGTTATGTTGTCTTTATGACTGACTGATTGACTGATTAATTGGTTGGTTGATTGATTGAGACCAAATATCCCTACATACTTCAGGCTGGCAAGAAACTTAATTTTTCTGCCTCAGCCTCCTCAAGTCCAAGGATTACCTATGTGTGCCACCACACCCAGAGATTTCTTTTGAATGTTAAAATATGAGTACTTTTCTTTCTATTTATAACAAATGTTAGAATTTCACAGTTAAACATCTATTCCTAAAAGTAGGAAATATTTTGTGGAAAGTATTTAAGTTTTTATGACATATCATGGTATTATTATTTTTCATAAAAATATATAAACTCATAGCCAACAACTAAGTACTTTCTTTAAAAAAAATATATAGCTTCATAGGTCTATTGGTTTTTTCCATCCTTTGGAAGGAAGTTCACTAGTACCGCTGGAATGAGGAATTCTGGTCTGCAAGGAGGTTTTCAAATCAGATCTATCTCAGGTTCTGTGAGCCCTGGGTGTGGAAGGTGTAGTTTAACAACACAGAAATGTCTTTCACGTCTTTCAGCTAATCAAGGGCAATAGCAGTGCCTGCAATGTTTTGGAAGTCTCTGGGACAACCCTGACCACCAACTCAAAAGAGAATTTCTCATGCCTGAGGACCCAGAGCTCCAGCTACATATGTGACAGAGGATGGCCTTGTTGGACATCAGTGGGAGGAGTGGTCCTTGGGCCTGAGGATCTTTGATGTCCCAGTGTAGGGGAATGCCAAGGCAGAAAGATAGGAGTGGATGAGTGTAGAAACACACTCATTTAGTCAGGGGGAAGGGGATGGGATAGGGAGTTTCTGAAGGGGAGACCTGGAAAAGGGAAAACATTTGAAATGTAAATAAAGAAAACATCCAACGAAAAAAATCTGGAAAAAATAAGAGAGGTAAGGAGACAAGCCTCTTCCGGTCAGAAAAGCACCAGGGCAGCTGGGGCTCAGGGTCGGCTGACACTCGCCAGCTACCCACGACACCCGCCACAGGATCTTAAGACTTCTGGTGAGTGGAGCACAGCTTCTGCTCCAATCCAATTGCACGCGGGACCTGAGACTGCATAAGTTAGGGAAGCAGAAACCAGCCTGAGTAGGGCCACAGGCCTCATCCGGCCGGATCAGCACCTGGGTAGCTGGAGCGCAGGGTTGCCTGACACCCGCCAGCTACCCACAACCCCCACCGCAGGATTTTGGGACTGCTGGTGAGTGGAACACAGCTTCTGCTCCATCCAATCACGCGGGACCTGAGACTGCTCTGGTTGGGGAGAGAGAAATCCGGCCTACATAGGGCCACAAGCCTCTTCAGGTCAGAAAAGCACCGGAGCAGCTGGGGCGCAGGGTCAGCTGACACTCGCCAGCTACCCACAACACCCACCACAAGATCTTAAGACTTCTGGTGAGTGGAACACAGCTTCTGCTCCAATCCAATTGCACGCGGGACCAGAGACTGCTTTAGTTAGGGAAGCAGAAAACCGGCCTGAGTAGGACCACAGGCCTCTTCCGGCTGGACCAGCACCGGGGTACCATCAGCTAACCACGACCCCCGCCGCAGGATTTTGAGACTGCTGGTGAGTGGAACACAGCTTCTGCTCCAATCTTTAAACAGTGACAACGATAACAACTAACCCCAGAGATTACCAGATGGCGAAAGGTAAACGTAATAATCTTACTAACAGAAACCAAGACCACTCACCATCATCAGAACCCAGCACCCCCACTTCGCCCAGTCCAGGGCACCCCAACACACCAGAAAAGCTAGACACGGATCTAAAAGCATATCTCCTGATGATGGTAGAGGACTTCAAGAAGGACTTTAATAACACACTTAAAGAAATACAGGAGAACACTGCTAAACAGGTAGAAGACATTAAAGAGGAAGCACAAAAATCCCTTAAAGAATTGCAGGAGAACACTGCTAAAGAGTTACAAATCCTTAAAGAAAAACAGGATAACATAATCAAACAGGGAGAAGTCCTTACAGAAAAACAGGAAAACACATCCAAACAGATGATGGAAATGAACAAAACCATACTAGACCTAAAAAGGGAAGTAGACACAATAAAGAAAACCCAAAATGAGGCAACACTGGAGAGAGAAACCCTAGGAAAGAAATCTGGAACCATAGATACCAGCATCAGCAACAGAATACAAGAGATGGAAGAGAGAATCTCAGGTGCAGAAGATTCCATAGAGAACATCGGCACAACAATCAAGGAAAATGTAAAATGCAAAAAGATCCTAACTCAAAACATCCAAGAAATACAGGACACAATTAGAAGACCAAACCTACGGATTATAGGAGTGGATGAGAATGAAGATTTTCAACTCAAAGGACCAGCAAACATCTTCAACAAAATTATAGAAGAAAATTTCCCAAATCTAAACAAAGAGATGCCCATGAACATACAAGAAGCCTACAGAACTCCAAATAGACTGGACCAGAAAAGAAATACCTCCCGACACATAATAATCAGAACAACAAATGCTCTAAATAAAGACAGAATACTAAAAGCAGTAAGAGAAAAAGGCCAAGTAACATATAAAGGCAAGCCTATCAGAATTACACCAGATTTTTCACCAGAGACTATGAAAGCCAGAAGATCCTGGACGGATGTTATACAGACACTAAAAGAACACAAATTCCAGCCCAGGCTACTATACCCAGCCAAACTCTCAATTAACATAGATGGAGAAACCAAAGTATTCCACAACAAAACCAAATTCACACATTATCTCTCCACGAATCCAGCCCTTCAAAGGATAATAACAGAAAAAAACCAATACAAGGACAGGAACCACGCCCTAGAAACAACAAGAAGGTAATCCCTCAACAAACCTAAAAGAAGACAGACACAAGAACAAAATGCCAACTTTAACAACAAAAATAACAGGAAACAACAATTACTTTTCCTTAATATCTCTTAATATCAATGGACTCAACTCCCCGATAAAAAGACATAGACTAACAAACTGGCTACACAAACAAGACCCAACATTTTGCTGCTTACAGGAAACTCATCTCAGAGAAAAGGATAGACACTACCTCAGAATGAAAGGCTGGAAAACAATTTTCCAAGCAAATGGCATGAAGAAACAAGCTGGAGTAGCCATTCTAATATCTGATAAGATTGACTTCCAACCCAAAGTCATTAAAAAAGACAGGGAGGGACACTTCATACTCATCAAAGGTAAAATCCTCCAAGAGGAACTATCAATCCTGAATATCTATGCTCCAAATACAAAGGCAGCCACATTCATTAAAGAAACTTTAGTAAATCTCAAAGCACACATTGCACCTCATACAATAATAGTGGGAGACTTCAACACACCACTTTCACCAATGGACAGATCATGGAAACAGAAACTAAACAGGGACACAGAGAAACTAAGAGAAATTATGAATCAAATGGATCTGGCAGATATCTACAGAACATTCTATCCTAAAACAAAAGGATATACCTTCTTCTCAGCACCTCATGGTACCTTCTCCAAAATTGACCACATAATTGGTCACAAAACAGGCCTCAACAGATACAAAAATATTGAAATTGTCCCATGCATCCTATCACATCACCATGGACAAAGGCTGATCTTCAATAACAAAATAAATAATAGAAAGCCAACCTTCACGTGGAAACTGAACAACACTCTTCTCAATGATACCTTGGTCAAGGAAGGAATAAAGAAAGAAATTAAGGACTTTTTAGAGTTCAATGAAAATGAAGCCACAACATACCCAAACATATGGGACGCAATGAAAGCATTTCTAAGAGGAAAACTCATAGCTCTGAGTGCCTCCAAAAGGAAACTAGAGAGAGCACACATTAGCAGCTTGACAACACACCTAAAAGCACTAGAACAAAAGGAAGCAAATTCACCCAAGAGGAGTAGACAGCAGGAAATAATCAAACTCAGGGGTGAAATCAACCAAGTGGAAACAAGAAAAACTATTCAAAGAATCAACCAATCAAGGAGCTGGTTCTTTGAGAAAATCAACAAGATAGATAAACCCTTAGCCAGACTCACTAGAGGGCACAGGGAAAGCATCCTAATTAACAAAATCAGAAATGAAAAAGGAGACATAACAACAGATCCTGAAGACATCCAAAACACCTCAGATCCTTCTACCAAAGGCTATACTCAACAAAACTGGAGAACCTGGATGAAATGGAGAAGTTCCTAGACAGATAACAGGTACCAAAGTTGAATCAAGATCAGGTCAATGATCTAAACATCCCTATATCCCCCAAAGAAATATAAGCAGTCATTAATAGTCTCCCAACTAAAAAAAGCCCAGGACCAGATGGGTATAGTGCAGAGTTCTATCAGACCTTCAAAGAAGATCTAATCCCAGTTCTTCACAAACTATTCCACAAAATAGAAACAGAAGGTACTCTATCCAACTCATTCTATGAAGCCACAATTACTCTGATACCTAAACCACAAAAAGACCCAACAAAGATAGAAAACTTCAGACCAATATCCCTTATGAATATTGATGCAAAAATACTCAATAAAGTTCTTGCTAACCGAATCCAAGAACACATCAAAACAATCATCCATCCTGACCAAGTAGGTTTCATCGCAGGGATGCAGGGATGGTTCAATATACGGAAATCCATCAACGTAATCCAGTATATAAACAAACTCAAAGACAAAAACCACATGGTCATCTCCTTAGATGCGGAAAAAGCATTTGACAAGATCCAACACCCATTCATGATAAAAGTCTTGGAAAGATCAGGAATTCAAGGCCCATACCTAAACACGATAAAAGCAATCTACAGCAAACCAGTAGCCAACATCAAAGTAAATGGTGAGAAGCTTGAAGCAATCCCTCTAAAATCAGGGACTAGACAAGGCTGTCCACTTTCTCCATACCTATTCAACATTGTACTTGAAGTCCTAGCCAGAGCAATTCGACAACAAAAGGAGATCAAAGGGATACAAATTGGAAAAGATGAAGTCAAAATATCACTTTTTGCAGATGATATGATAGTATATATAAGTGACCCTAAAAATTCCACCAGAGAACTCCTAAGCCTGATAAACAGCTTCGGTGAAGTAGCTGGATATAAAATTAACTCAAACAAATCAATGGCCTTTCTCTACACAAAGAATAAACAGGCTGAGAAAGAAATTAGGGAAACAACACCCTTCTCAATAGTCACAAATAATATTAAATATCTTGGCGTGACTCTAACTAAGGAAGTGAAAGATCTGTATAATAAAAACTTCAAGTCTCTGAAGAAAGAAATTATAGAAGATCTCAGAAGATGGAAAGATCTCCCATGCTCATGGATTGGCAGGATCAACATTGTAAAAATGGCTATCTTGCCAAAAGCAATCTACAGATTCAATGCAATCCCCATCAAAATTCCAAATCAATTCTTCAACGAATTAGAAAGTGCAATCTGCAAATTCATCTGGAATAACAAAAAACCTAGGATAGCAAAAACTCTTCTCAAGGATAAAAGAACCTCTGGTGGAATCACCATGCCGGACCTAAAGCTCTACTACAGAGCAATTGTGATAAAAACTGCATGGTACTGGTATAGTGACAGACAAATAGACCAATGGAATAGAATTGAAGACCCAGAAATGAACCCACACACGTATGGTCACTTGATCTTCGACAAGGGAGCTAAAAACATCCAGTGGAAGAAAGACAGCATTTTCAACAAATGGTGCTGGCACAACTGGTTGTTAACATGTAGAAGAATGCGAATCGATCCATTCCTATCTCCTTGTACTAAGGTCAAGTCTAAGTGGATCAAGGAACTTCACATAAAACCAGAGACACTGAAACTTATAGAGGAGAAAGTGGGGAAAAGCCTTGAAGATATGGGCACAGGGGAAAAATTCCTGAATAGAACAGTAATGGCTTGTGCTGTAAGATCGAGAATTGACAAGTGGGACCTCATGAAACTACAAAGCTTCTGCATGGCTAAAGACACCATCAATAAGACAAAAAAACCACCAACAGATTGGGAAAGGATCTTCACCTATCCTAAATCAGATAAGGGACTAATATCCAATATATATAAAGAACTCAAGATGGTGGACTCCAGAAAGTCAAATAACCCCATTAAAAAATGGGGCTCAGAACTGAACAAAGAATTCTCACCTGAGGAATACCGAATGGCAGAGAAACACCTGAAAAAATGTTCAACATCCTTACTCATCAGGGAAATGCAAATCAAAACAACCCTGAGATTCCACCTCACACCAGACAGAATGGCTAAGATCAAAAATTCAGGTGAAAGCAGATGCTGGCGAGGATGTGGAGAAAGAGGAACACTCCTCCATTGTTGGTGGGATTGCAAGCTTGTACAACCACTCTGGAAATCAGTCTGGCGGTTCCTCAGAAAATTGGACATAGTTCTACCGGAGGATCCAGCAATACCTCTCCTGGGCATATATCCAGAAGATGTCCCAACCGGTAAAAAGGACACATGCTCCACTATGTTCATAGCAGCCCTATTTATAATAGCCAGAAGCTGGAAAGAACCCAGATGTCCCTCAACAGAGGAATGGATACAGAAATTATGGTACATTTACACAATGGAGTACTACTCAGCTATTAAAAAGAATGAATTTATGAAATTCCTAGCCAAATGGATGGACCTGGAGGGCATCATCTTGAGTGAAATAACACAATCACAAAAGAACTCACACAATATGTATTCACTGATAAGTGAATATTAGCCCAAAACTTAGGATACCCAAGATATAAGATACAATTTGATAAACGCATGAAACTCAAGAAGAATGAAGACCAAAGTGTGGACACTGTGCAACTTCTTAGAATTGGGACCAAAACACCCAGGGAAGGAGTTACAGAGACAAAGTTCGTAGCTGTGATGAAAGGATGGACCATTTAGAGACTGCCGTATCCAGGGATCCATCCCATAATCAGCTTCTAAACGCTGACACCATTGCATACACTAGCAAGATTTTGCTGAAAGGACCCAAATATAGCTGTCTCTTGTGAGAAGATGCCGGGGCCTAGCAAACACAGGAGTGGATGTTCACAGTCAGCTATTGGATGTATCACAGGGCTCCCAATGGAGAAGCTAGAGAAAGTACCCAAGGAGCTAAAGGGATCTGCAACCCTATTGTTGGAACAACATGATGTACTAACCAGAACCCCGGAGCTCTTGTCTCTAGCTGCATATGTATCGAAAGATGGCCTAGTCGGCCATCAATGAAAAGAGAGGCCCATTGGACTTGCAAACTTTATATGCCCCAATATAGGGGAATGCCAGGGCCAAAAGAATGGGAATGGGTGGGTAGGGAAGTGGGGGGCGCTATGCAGGACTTTTGGCATAGCATTGGAAATGTAATTGAGGAAAATATGTAATAAAAATATTAAAAATCAAAAAAAAAAAGAGAGGTAAGGAAGGGGAAATGATCTAATTACATCATAACCTGAAAACATTAAAACAATAAGAAAATAATCAATTATATCTAGAATAAAATTTTCTGAAAGCTTATTACTGAATTACATGAAAGTAGATCATTCAAGTTGCTATGTCACATGCTTATACTCCCAGTTAGTTAACAGGTTTCCCAAAATTGACGACATCCTGGCTGCATAGTTAGTTACCAGTCAGTCAGGATACAGAGTAAGTTTTAGGTAAGCTTGTGTTACATAGCAAGGCACTATTTTCACAAGTATGCAAACATTTAAAATTTTTTTTCTTATTTACACTTTTTTTTTTGAGACAGGGTTTCTCTGTATATCCCTGGCTGTCCTGAAACTCACTTTGTAGACCAGGCTGGCCTTGAACTCAGAAATCTGCCGGCCTCTGCCTCCCAAGTGCTGGGATTAAAGATGTGCACCACCACCACCCGGCTTTATTTACACTTCTTTTGTATAATTTCAGGTTCAAAACATTTAAATAATAATATTCTTATATATTACACACATATATGTGTGTGTGTATATATATATATTTTTTTTTTTTGGCTAGTGTCTATGAGTTAAGACACACACACACCACTAATGATTCATGCCACAGTAATAAAGATGATATTAGTCATTAATATTTAACCATCTGGTATATGATTCACAAGACATAAACTGCTTATAATTTTCTTTAAATATTTCAAAAATTCTTTTACTCCTTTTTATTGGATATTTTCTTCATTTACATTTCAAATGTTATCTTGCTTTCTTGCTTTGTCCCCTGGAAACCTCTATCCCAGGCGCCCTCCCCCTGCTTCTATGATGGTATTCTCTCACCCATCCACCCACTCCTGTCTCCCCGCCCCCACATTCCTCTACACTGGGGCATCGACCCTTCACAGGACTAAGGACCTCTTTTCCCATTGATGTCCAACAAAACCATCCTCTGCTACAGATGCAGCTGGAGCCATGGGTCCTTTCATGTGTACTCCTTAGTTGGTGGCTTAGTTCCTGGGAGTACTGGTTGGTTGAAATTGTTGTTCTTCCTATGGGATTGCAAACCCCTTCAGCTCCTTCAGTCCATTCCCTACCTCCTCAGTTTAAGAAGCTTCCTTTAGAAAATGTTCTTCTTTCATCAATTTGAAACTTGAGATTTACTGCTGTGATGCATTTCTTCAGGATTTATTAACCCTTTACTTCAATTGTTATCCACATCTGTAACTTACCAAATTGAAGAAAGGCATTCATGTGCTCCCAGAGCCGATTGTCTTGCCTCCCATGCAAGAGGTGTATCCTACTAGGCAGATGACACTCCACATGAGGTGTCCCCTCTATTCCTCTGCTCACCCTATTTTGTTGCTTCCTAAAATGGCTTCTGCCCTGTACTTGATCAACACTTACTAACAGTCAAGTAGATTGAATAATCAAGTAGACTGAAATAAGAATTAATAGGTCAATGCTTTAGAAAAATTGAGCAAGATGACTTTACTATCACCTGTAAAAATAATAATAATTATTATTATTTTTTAGAGATGACTCTCTCCTTCGAATACTGGTTCAAGGCAAGAAACTCAGGGTGCCAGGCTTGCAAGACATGCCATTCAACTTGAGGAGCTGTCTCACTGGAACAGGAATTATAATTTATTATTAAATAGTTCATGTTTGACAATAATTCCAGCATACATGGGGATTATTGCCAGTCTGCTCTGATTTACCACAGCAGCTACCCATTTAAACATTTACTCTCATCTCAATTTGGCCCAACATCACTTGTTCAACAGGTAATGGGCAAGTAAAATTTTTTCACATTCGTTCTTGATTTTGATAAAAGCCTAATTATTATTGCTGTAATTATATTTCCTTATAATACAAATGGTTTCATGTCTTATACTTTCATTACTATGAAAGTGAATGAAGAAGTAAGAATGATAAATTAGAATGTCACTCAGCTATACAGCATAAGAAAGAAAGTGAAAGAATTTAGAACATTTTACTAGTATGCCTATTATTGAAGGGAATGGATTGCTTTTTTTGTTTTTGTCATTTTGGGGGATGATGTGCTAAGTACTAGAGATTGGATTTGGGATTTTACACATGCCATGTAAGTACCATTCTACTATTGTCCTGTATTCAAAGCTTTATTTTAAATAACAAATAGCTTTAAATTTTGATACACAGTCTTATATAGGCTTGCCTTATGCTCACTGCCTTAGCTACCCTGATAGCTGGGATTACACAAATGTGTGTACACAAATCCTGGTATACAAATATAGCTTTGATATGTAAGTATTCAAATGGAAGAAATAAATATAACTATGACCAACATAATAGAAACTGTTTCATGGTTTCTGTTGCTTTCCTTTTGCTTTGGGAGCAGATCGTGTGCCTCAGCACCCAGAGCTGATCCCTTGACCTAGCGCTCCATACCCAAATACCTTTAGGAGAGAGCTGGTCTCCCAGGAGTGCAGACACACCTGTGAATTCAGGTAAGACCAACACTTCTGCTGAAATTCCTGGCCCAAGAAGGACTTGCCCAGAGCCATCATGACACAGGAACAAAGGAACAACCTAGGACAGGATTCTTCTGGTTTAAGTCTACACCCGGAGCTGACCCTGTGCCACAGCTCTCCATACCCAAATTCCTCCCAAAGAGAACTGCTCTCCCAGAAGTACTGACACAGAGACTTGCAGGAGGAAGAAGCCACATGCAGAGACAGCAAAACCAGCTAACACTAGAGATAACCAGATGGCAAGAGGTTAGGGCAAGAATATAAGCCACAGAAACCAAGACTACTTGGCATAATCTGAACCCAGTTCTCCTACCACAGTGAGCACAGAATACCACAACACACCAGAGAAGCAAGACTCTGATTTAAAGTCACATCTCATGATGATAATAGCGGTCTTTTAGAAGGACATAAATAAATCCCTTAAAGAAATATAAGAGAACACAGGTAAACAGCTAGAAGCACTTAAAGAGGATACACAAAAAAATCTCTTAAAGCATTACAGGAAAACCAAACAAACAGGTGAAAGAATCGAACAAAACCATCCAGGATGTAAAAATGGAAATAGAAACAATAAAGAAATCACAAAGAGAAACAACTCTGGAGATAGAAAACCTAGGAAAGAGATCAGGAGTCATAGATGCAAGCATCACCAACAGAATACAAGAGATAGAAGAGAGAATCTCATGTGCAGAAGATACCATAGAAAACATTGACACAAAAGTAAAAGAAAATGCACAGTGCTCCTAACCCAAAATATCCAGGAAATTCAGAACAAAATGAGAAGACCAAACCTAAGGATAATAGGTATAGAAGAGAGTGAAGATTCATAACTTAAAGGGCTAGTAAATATCTTCAACAAAATTATAGAAGGAAACTTCTCTAACCTAAAGAAAGAAATGCCCATAAACATATAAAAGGCTTACAGAACTCCAAATAGATTGGACCTGAAGAAATTCCTCTCATCACATAATAGTCAAAATTCCAAATACACAAAACAAAGAAATAATATTAAAAGCAGTAAAGGAAAAAGATCAAGCAACATTTAAAAGCAAACCTTTCAGAATTACACAAGACTTCTCATCAGAGACTATGAAAGCTAGAAGATCCTGGGCAGATGTCATACAGACCCTAAGAGAACAAAAATACCAGCCCAGGTTACTATACCCAGCAAAACTCTCACTTATCATGGAGGGAGAAACCAAGATATTCCACAACTAAACCAAATTTACACAATATCTTTCCACAAATCCAGCCCTACAAAGGTTAATATATGGAAAACACCAACACAATGAGGGAAACTGCATTCTAGGAAAAGGAGGAAAGTATCTTCTTTCAAGAAACCAAAAATAAGATCACAACACAAACATAAAATAACATCAAGAATATCAGAAAACAACAATCATTATTCTTTAATATCTCTTAACATCAATGGACTCAGTTCCCCCAATAAAAAGACATAGACTAACAGACTGGATACATAAACAGTACTCAGCATGTTGCTGTATACAGGAAATGCAACTAAGTGAGAAAGACAGACACCACCTCAGAGTAAAAGGCTGGAGAACAATTCTCCAAGATGTCAAGTTGGAGTAGCCATTCTAATATCGAATAAAATTGATTTTCAACCAAAAATTATCAAAAAGGATGAGGAAAAACACTTTATACTCATCAAAGGAAAAATCTGCCAAGAAGCACTCTCAATTCTGAACATACATGCTCCAAATGCAAGGATACCCACATTATAAAAAGAAAGTTTACTAAAGCTAAAAGCATATATTTCACTGACATAATAATAGTGGGAGACTTCAACACCTCACTCTCATCAATAGACGGATATGGAAACACAAACTAAACAGAGACACATTGAACCAAGTTGTGGACCAAATGGATTTAACATGTATCCATAGAACATTTCATCATAAAACAAAACGATGTCTCTTCTTCTCAGCACCTCATGGTGCCTTCTCCAAACCTTACCATGTAATTGGTCACAAAAGAGGCCTCAACAGATACAAAAAGGATGAAATAATCCCATGCATCCTATCACATCACTACAGACTATAATTGGTCTTCAATAGCAACAAAAACAACAGAAAGTCCACATACACCTGAAAGCTGAACAATGCTCTATTCAATGATAACTTGGTCATGGAACAAATAAAGAAAGAAATTAGAGACTTTTTAGAATTTAATGAAAATGAAGGCACAACATACCCACATTTATGGGATATAATGGAAGCAGTGATAAGAGGAAAAAGCTCTGAGTGCCTCCAAAAAGAAACTGGAGAAAGCAAACACTACCAGTTTAACAGCACACCTGAAAGCTCTACAACAAAATTAAATAAATACACCGAAGAGGAATAGAATGAAGGAGATAATCAAACTCCGGGCTGAGATCAACCAATTAGAAACAAAACAAACTATACAAAAAAAAAAAAAAAAAAATCAACAAAACCAGGAGCCAGTTCTTTGAGAAAATCAACAAGATAGATAAACTCTTAGCTACACTAACAGAGGGCACAGAGACAGTATCCAAATTAACAAAATCACAAATTAAAAGGGAGAAATAACAAAAAACTGAGGAAATTAAAAAAAATCATCAGGGCCTAGACTAGTGTGCGCAGGTGAGAGTGTGGACTGCAGAGGCTAACAGCTTTTGGGACAGGCAGAAGCTACAGAGCTTCGGGAACAGACAACCATTGGGACTCCAGACATCCTGGCTCCTTCCCTGCCAGAGGAGAGGTGTCTGGCCCACCTGGGAGGGCTATGCCACAGCATCTAGGAGGAGACATCTTGGATCCTGGATCCTGCCAAGATTACTCTGCACAGGTGAGAGTGTGGACTACAGAAGCTACACAGATTCTGGGACAAGCCCTGTTTTGGGCCTTTGTCTTCTTCAAGGAGGCAGGTCGATTACCAGATATCTATCCACCTTCCCTGCAAGAGGAGAGCTTGCCTGCAAAGAGTGCTCTAACCACTGAAACTCAGGAGAGAGCTAGTCTTACATGTCTGCTGATAGAGGCTAACAGAATCACGAGAGGAACAACCTCTAGCCAGAGACAACTATAACAACTAACTCCAGAGATTACCAGATGACAAAAGGCAGTAAGAATCTTACTAACAGAAACAAAGACCACTCACCATCATCAGAACACAGCACTCCCACTTCAGCCAGACCTGGATACCCCAACACATCCAAAAATCTAGATCCAGATTTAAAAGCATATCTCATGATGATGGTAGAGGACAACAAGAAAGACTTTAATAACTCACTTAAAGAAATACAGGAGAACACTGCTAAAGAATTACAAGTACTTAAAGAAAAACAGGAAAACACATCCAAACAGGTGACGGAAATGAACAAAACCATACTTGACATAAAAAGGGACGTAGGCATAATAAAGAAAACCCAAAGTGAGGCAACAATGGAGATATAAACCCTAGGAAAGAAATCTGGAATCATAGATGTTAGCATCAGCAACAGAATACTAGATATGGAAGAGAGAATCTCAGGTGCAGAAGATTCCATAGAGAACATGGGAACAACAATCAAAGAAAATGGAAAATGCAAAAAGATCCTAACTCAAAACATCAAGGAAATCCAGGACACAATGAGAAGACAAAACCTACAGATAATAGGAGTAGATAAGAATGAAAATTTTCAACTTAAAGGGCCAGCAAATATCTTCAACAAAATTATAGAAGAAAACTTTCCAAACCTAAAGAAAGAGATGCCCATGAACATACAAGAAGCCTACAGAACTCCAAATAGAATGGACCAGAAAAGAAATTCCTCCTGACACATAATAACCAGAACAACAAATGCAATAAATAAAGATAGAATATTAAAAGCAGTAAGGGTGAAAGGTCAAGTAACATACAAGGCAGACCTATCAGAATTACACCAGACTTTTCAACAGAGACTATGAAAGCCAGAAGATCCTGGACAGATATTATACAGACACTAAGAGAACACAAATGCCAGCCCAGGATACTATACCCAGCCAAAATTTCAATTACCATAGATGGAGAAACCAAAGAATTCCATGACAAAACCAAATTCACCCATAATTTTTCCATGAATCCAGCCCTTCAAAGGATAATAACAGAAAAAAGAAATATAAGGACAGAAACCACGTCCTAGAAAAAGCAAGAAAGTAATCCTTCAACAAACCAAAAAGAAGACAGCCACAAGAAGAGAATGCCAACTCTAACAACAAAAATAATAGGAAGCAACAATTACTTTTCCTTAATATCTCTTAATATCTATGGACTAAATTCCCCAATAAAAAGACCTAGACTAACAGACTGGCTACACAAACAGGACCCAACATTTTGCTGCTTACAGGAAACCCATCTCAGGGAAAAAGACAGACACTACCTCAGAGTGAAAGACTGGAAAACAATTTTCCAAGCAAATGGTCTGAAGAAACAAGCTGGAGTAGCCATTCTAACATCGTATAAAATCGACATACCACCCAAAGTTATCAAAAAAGACAAGGAGGGACACTTCATACTCATCAAAGATAAAATCCTCCAAGAGGAACTCTCAATTCTGAATATCTATGCTCCAAATGCAAGGGCAGCCACATATTCATTAAAGAAACTTTAGTAAAGCTCAAAGCACACATTGCACCTCACACAATAATAGTGGGAGACTTCAACACCCCACTTTCATCAATGGACAGATCGTGGAAACAGAAACTAAACAGGGACACAGTGAAACTAACAGAAGTTATGAAACAAATGGACTTAACAGATATCTACAGAACAATTTATCCTAAAACAAAATGATATACCTTCTCAGCATTTCCTGGAACCTTCTCCAAAATTGACAATGTAATTGGTCACAAAGCAGGCCTCAAGAGATACAAAAACATTGAAATTGTCTCATGCATCCTATCAGATCACCATGGACTAAGGCTGATCTTCAATAACAACATAAATAATGGAAAGCCAACATTCACGTGGAAATTGAACAACACTCTACTCAGTGATACCTTGGTAAAGAAAAGAATAAAGAAAGAAATTAAAGACTTTTCAGAGTAATGAAAATGAAGCCACAACATACCCAAACCTATGGAACACAATGAAAGCATTTCTAAGAGAAAAACTCATAGCTCTGAATGCCTCCAAAAAGAAACTAGAGAGAGCACACACTAGCAGCTTGACAACACACCTAAAAGCTCTAGAACAAAAGGAAGCAAATTCACACAAGAGGTGTATACAGCAAGAAATAATCAAACTCAGGGGTGAAATCAACCAAGTGGAAACAAGAAGAACTATTCAAGGAATCAACCAAATGAAGAGCTGGTTCTTTGAGAAAATCAACAAGATAGATAAACCCTTATTCAGACCCACTAGAGGGCACAGGGAAAGCATCCTAGTTAACAAAATCAGAAATGAGAAGGAAGACATAACAACAGATCCTGAAAAAATCCAAAACACCATTAGATCCTTCTACAAAATACTATACTCAACAAAACTGGAGAACCTGGATGAAATGGACAAATTTCTAGACAGATACTAGGTACCAAAGTTAAATCAGGATCAGGTTAATGATCTAAACAGTCCTATATCCCCTAAAGAAATAGAAGCAGTCATTAGTAGTCTCTTAACCAAAAAAAGCCCAGGACAAGATTGGTTTAGTGCAGAGTTTTATCAGACCTTCAAAGAATATCTAATTCCAGTTCTTCACAAACTATTCCACAAAATAGAAGTAGAAGGTACCCTAACCAATTCTATGAAGCCACAATTCCTCTGATACCTTAACCACAGAAAGACCCAACAAAGATGGAGGACTTCAGACCAATTTCCCTAATGAATATCAATGCAAAAATACTCAATAAAATTCTCACTAACCAAATCCAAGAACACATCAAAACAGTCATCCATCCTGACCAAGTAGGATTCATTCTAGGTAAGCAGGGATGGTGTAATATATGGAAATCCATCAACATAATTCATTATATAAACAAACTCAAAGACAAAACCCATATGATCATCTCCTAAGATACTGAGAAAGCATTTGACAAATTCCAACACCTATTCATGATAAAAGACTTGGAAAGATCAGGAATTCAAGGCCCATACCTAAACATGATAAAAGCAATCTACAGCAAACCAGTAGCCAACATCAAAGTAAATGGTGAGAAGCTTGAAGCAATCCCACTAAAATCAGTGACTAGACAAGGCTGTCCACTTTCTCCCTACCTATTCAACATTGTACTTGAAGTCCTTGCCAGAGCAATTCGACAACAAAAGGAGATAAAGGGGATACAAATTGGAAAGGAAGAAGTCAAAATATCACTGTTTGCAGATGATATGATAGTATATATAAGTGACCCTAAAAATTCAACCAGAGAACTCCTAAACCTGATAAACAGCTTCAGTGAAGTAGCTGGATATAAAATTGGCTAAAACAAGTCAATTTGCCTTTCTCTACACAAAAGATAAAAAGGCTGAGAGAGAAATTAGGGAAACAACACACTTCTAAATAGTCACAAATAATATAAAATACTTTGGCGTGACTCTAACTAAGGAAGTGAAAAATCTGTATGATAAAAACTTCAAGTTTCTGAAGAAAGAAATTAAAGAAGATCTCAGAAGATGGAAAGGTCTCCCATGCTCATGGATTGGCAGGATCAATATTGTAAAAATGGCTATCTTGCCAAAAGCAATCTACAGATTCAATGCAATCCCCATCAAAATTCTAACTCAATTCTTCAACGAATTAGAAAGAGCAATCTGCAAATTCATCTGGAATAACAAAAAACCTAGGATAGCAAAAAGTCTCCTCAAGGATAAAATCACCTCTGATGAAATCACCATGCCTGACTTAAACCTATACTACAGAGCAATAGTGATAAAAACTGCATGGTACTGGTATAGTGACAGACAAGTAGACCAATGGAATATTATTGAAGACCCAGAAATGAACCCACACACCTTTGGTCACTTGATCTTTGGATCTTTAGTTGACAAGGCAACTAAAACCATCCAGTGGAAAAAAGACAGCATTTTCATCAAATGGTGCTGGCACAACTGGAGGTTATCATGTAGAAGAATTCAAATTTGTATCTCCTTGTGCTAAGGTCAAATCTACGTGGATCAAGGAACTCCATATAAAACCAGAGACAGTGAAACTTATAGAGGAGAAAGTGGGGGAAAGCCTCGAATATAAGGGTACAGGGGAAAAATTCCTATATAGAACAGCAATGGCTTGTGCTAAAAGATCGAGAATCGACAAATGGGACCTCATAAAATTGCAAAGCTTCTGTAAGGCAAAAGACAACGTCAATAAGACAAAAAGGCCACCAACAGATTGGGAAAGGATCTTTACCTATCCTAAATCAAATAGGGGACTAATATCCAATATATATAAAGAACTCAAGAAGGTGGACCCCAGAAAATCAAATAACCCCATTAAAAATGGGGCTCAGAGCTAAACAATGAATTCTCACCTGAGGAATACCAAATGGCTGAGGAGCACCTGAAAAACTGTTCAGCATCCTTAATCATCAGGGAAATGCAAATCAAAACAACTCTGAGATTCCACCTCACACGAGCCAGAATGGCTAAGATCAAACATTCAGTTGACAGCAGATACTGGCAAGAATGTAGAGAAAGTGGAACACTCCTCCATTGTTGGTGGGATTGCAAGCTTGTACAACCACCATGAAAATCAGTCTGGCAATTCCTCAGAAAATTGGACATAGTACTATAGGAGGGTCCCACAATATCTCTCCTGGGTATATATCCAGAAGATGTTCCAACTGGTAAGAAGGACACATTCTCCACTGTGTTCATAGCAGCCTTATTTGTAATAGCTAGAAGCTGGAAAGAACCCAGATGCCCCTCAACAGAGGAATGGATACAGAAAATGTGGCATATTTACACAATGGAGTACTACTCAGCTATTAAAAAGAATGAATTTATGAAATTCCTAGGCAAATGGATGGACCTGGAGGGCATCATCCTGAGTGAGGTAACCTAATCACAAAAGAACTCACATGATATGTACTCACTGATAAGTGGATATTAGCCCAGGAACTTAGAATATCCAAGATACAAGATATAATTTGAAAAACACATGAAACTCAAGGAGAACGAAGACCAAAGTGTAGAAAGTTTGGTCCTTCTTAGAATTGGGAACAAAACACCCATGGAAGGAGTTACAGAGACAAAGATTGGAGCTGAGGCAAAAGGATGGACCATCTAGAGACTGCCATACCTGGGGATCCATCCCATAATCAGCCCCCAAATGCTGACACCATTGCACACACTAGCAAGATGTTGCTGAAAGGACTCTGATATAGCTGTCTCTTGCAAAGCTATGTTGGGGCTTAGCAAACACATAAGTGGAGGCTCACATTCATCTATTGGGTGGATCACAGGGCCCCCAATGGAGGAGATACAGAAAGAACCCAAGAAGCTAAAGAAGTCTGCAACCCTATAGGTGGATCATGAATATAAACTAACCAGTACCCCTGGAGCTCGTGTTTCTAGCTGCATATGTAGCAGAAGATGACCTATTCGGTCATCATTGGAAAGAGAGGTCCATTGGTCTTGCAAAGTGTATATGCCTCAGTACAGGGGAATGCCAGGGCGAAGAAGTGGGAGTGGGGAGGGAGGAGAGTGGGGGGAGGGTTTGGGGGGACTTATGGTGTAGCACTGGAAATGTAAATGAAGAAAATACCTAATTAATAAAAAAAAGTTAAAAAAAAATCATCAGATCCTACTACAAAAGCGTATATTCATCAAAACTGAAAAATCAGAATGAAATCGATAATTTTGTAGATAGATACCAAATACCAAAATTAAGTCGGGATCAGATAAACCATCTAAACAGTCCCATAACCCTTAAAGAAATAGAAGTTGTCATTAAAGTTCTCCCAACCAAAAAAATAGCCCAGGATGAGATGGGTTTAGTGCAGAATTTATCAGACTTAAAGATGACCTAACTCCAATACTCTTCAAACTATTCCACTAAAGAGAAACAGAAGGAACGCTGCCCTGTTAATTCTATGAAACCACTGTTATGCTGCATATTCTCCCTTGGAGATGGAATGGTTTCTGATAATCAGAAACTTTTCACAATTTCCTTTTATAGAGGACTTCATAAGAGATTTTTGTCTATTTCTATCATGTTTAATGTTCTAAATAAATTTTAAAAATTGGTTTGAGTGCATATTACTTTTAGCTTCAGAAAATATCATATATATTTAAGTATTATAAATTATTTTGATGACTTATAAAAGGTCAGTACTGAATTGTATATCTTAAAATAAGTTTTACTAGTTTAAACATATTGTCTTAAATATTTTCATAGTATAAATTATATGTACTTAATATACAGTCACATAGCAGTCACAAATTTAGTTACTTTTAAGTTCTGACATTTCTAACCAATTGTTAATACCATTGAACATCTATATCTACTATTACAAATGATAACTATTTAACTATTTATTGCTCTTTTACATATTATACTAAATACCTTTTAAAAATCATTGCAAAGATAGTTCATTCTAAATATTAAAAAATCATTTTATCAAACAAGAAGAAAGGGCTAGGTGGATGGCTGCATTGGTAAGTTGCTTGTTATGCAAGCTTGAGGACCTGAGTTCAATTCCTATTACCCACATACACAAACACACACACACACACACACACACACACAGAGAGAGAGAGAGAGAGATTGGCTCGACATTTTAAACATTTATTTTTATAGCTATAGAAGACAGAAGACTTCCTTGTACATGCCAGCTAGACAGTCAATTCACTGAGCCCCAAAGTTTAATGAGAAATCTTGTTGCAAAATATCATGTGAGGTCTGAGGAAATGGATCCATCTAAAAGTGCCTCCCATGCATACATGAAGAGCTGAGTTTAGATCTCCAGCACTCTGGTAAAAGCTGAATGTGCATGCCTCCAGCATCCCAAGCTCCTTGGTTATCTCAGCTGTTTCAGTATTTACTATGCCACAACCAACCTCACTTATTCAAATAGATATCTTGTTTTCCATAACGAAAGTTCTTGGGGAGAAACTAGTTAATAGTTCAGCATTTAAAACGGAGTGTCCAGGCCACATTGTAAGGTAAGTTCAGTAAGATAAATAATAAATAAGAACCAGCAAAATAACTCTGTGGTAAAAACAAATTGCAGCCAAGTCTGACAACCCAGTTCAATCAAACAGAAATCATGTGGTAGAAGAATATGGGCCTCCTGAAGTCATTCAAAGTTATCCTTTGTATGACTCCCCCTACACAAACACACACACACACACACACAAACACACACACACACAACCCCCCCACACACACACATACCTCAACAGATACATAAGTAAAAATTAAGAACATTTTGCATTCATTTATCGCGATGCGATCACTGGAGAATAAAGCAAGAGAATCTCAATTTTCTTATGTACAAAATCTCATAATCGGATTACATTAATTAAAACTATTGTTGGATGTGGGGGCATATGCCTTTCATGCCAGCACTAGTGAGGTAGAGGCAGGCAGATCTCTATGAGTTCAGTATCACCCTGGTCTAAAAAGTAAGTTCCAGTACAGCCAAGGCTACACAGAGAAACCCTTGCTTGAAAAACAAAACAAAACAAATAGATTATATAAAAATGAATGCTATTATTTTATAGTGTGCTATAAGTTTTAATATAATTGGGTTTCTAGGTAAAACATACACACTATGGAATGGTTAATATGTTGCCTATAGACAAAGAGACTAAGGAAGATGGAGAAATATTGCTACAAACTTTGAATTCATCTGAAATTTTCCTTTTATATTCAGTAACTATCAAAAAAGGAACAAGTGAAATAACATTTATTGTACCCTAAGATTCAGGCACTGCTCTACAGCCCCCCACATAGATTTATTATTAGATGTCTTGCAAAGCCTTGGATGACACAATCCCCTGCATGTACATTTTAAAATTGTGTTTCTAAAGGAAGTAGAAAAAATAGCTTTGAAATATTTTACCTTACAAAGTGCTTTTTCTTACTTTACCAGCTTAGAAGGATAAAAATCAAACAATTAGATCTTGGCATAATCTTGTAGAATTTTTATAGAGAAAGGGCTTCTCTTCTCTTTTAGAAAATAATAGGCTAGGAGGTCAGATCTCACTCCTTTAATCCCTGCTCTTGGGAGGCAGAGGTAGGCAGAACTCTGAGTTTGAGGACAGGCAAAGCTACACAGAAAAAAACAGTGTCTTGAAAAACAAAGAAGGAAGGAAAAAGGAAGAATGAATGAATGAATAAGAAAGATATTAATAATTATTTTCTTAAAGTGAGCTGTGTCATGAGACTAATCCAGGTAGGATAAACCAAGACCTTTTCCTCGCTTTCTATCCTCTAGACCTAATCTGTCAGTCTCTAGTGCTTCAACAGATCATGGCTTCATTCTTCCTTTCCCAATCACATTTCATGTGGATCTCACCGACCACTCCATTCTAACTCGCTCCCCAACCCACCCACCCACACTCTACACTGTATCCTTGCTTCTAACACTAGCAGGCATTCCCTGTGATCAGGAAATCACCAGTTGATCAGGTCATTAAAACAGGTAACTCAGAGCCATCACACTGTCTGAAAATCCAGGGAGGAACTAGAAATCAAGGAACAAATAATTTCCCTAACAAAGATAAACCCAGAAATCAGCACCCAGACCTATAATCATCCCAAACCAAGATTACTAGATAGCACCATAGAAACACAATCAATATGTTCATGCCACAGCAATATGTCTCGTCTAGAGTCCTACCATGGCAGGTTCTGAATATTCCATCATAGCAGAGGCACAAGAAAAAGACATTAAAAGTAACTATATGAAGAAGATAGAGTTCCTTAAAGAGAAAATGAAAGTTTGCCTTTAAAAAATCCAGGAAACACAAGAATTGGAGGAAATTAATATATCCACTAAATAAGTTAGTGAAAAATATAAACAAACAACTAAAGGAAATGAGTAAATCTCTTAAGGAAAGGCAAGAAAATGCAAACAAACAATTGAAGAAACAAATAAAACTGTTCAAGACCTGAAAATGGAAATAGAAGCAATAAAGAAAACATAAACTGTGGGAATTCTGGAAATGGAAAATTCAGGAATTCAAATAAGAACTGCAAAGACAAACTTCAGGAACAGAATACAAGAGATAGTAGAGCAATTCTAAAACATTGAAGATATAAAAGAAGAAATGAAAACATCAGTCAAAGAAAATGTTTAACCTAAAATATTCCTGATGAAAATATACAGAAAACCTGGAACAGTACATATGTACATACATACATACATACATACATACATACATACATACATATGTATACATTGGATATTTATTATATATTATATATTAATTATGAAACATATAATCAGGATAGAAGAAGGAAAGTAATCCCAGTTCAAATACCAAGAAAATATTTTAAACAATACCATAGAAGAAAGTTTTTACAACCTATAAAAAGAGATGCCTATAATAGCACAAGAAACACACAGAACACCAAATAGACTGGGGAAAAAATCCCTCATAAAATAACAACAAAACAGTAAATATACAGAACACATAAAGACTATCAAAAGCTGCAAGGAACACAGACCAAGTATCATAAAAAGTCAGGCCTATTAGAAATATATCTGATTATTTAATAGGTACTCTAAAAGTAAGAAGAGCCTTGACAGATGTATGGCAGACATTTTGAAACAAAAGATGCTAGCATAGAATACTATAAAGAGGGACAATTTCAATCACCATAAATTGAAAAATTGAACAATATCTATCCACAAATTCAGACCTACAGAAGGCACTAGAAGGAAATCTCCAACCTACAAAGGCTAAAACAACCATGAAAACACAAGAAATAATCTCACACCAGCAAAGCCAAAACAAATTAAACACACACAGAGAGAGAGAGAGAGAGAGAGAGAGAGAGAGAGAGAGAGAGAGAGAGAGAGAGAGAGATAATACCATCAGCACTACAAGTAGTAACAAAATAACAGGAATCAAAAAAAAAAAATCATTGACAGCTCTCAATATCAATAGCCTCAAATCCCCAATATAAAAACACAGACTAACAAAATGGACAAGAAAAAAGGATCCAAACTTCTACTACATCCAAGAATCACATGTCAACATCAAGAATAAGACATTATCTCAAGGTGAGATACTGGTGAGAAACAAATTTTCCAAGAGAATGGACATAAGAAAGAAGGTGGTGTGGCTACTTTAATATACAACCAAGTAGACTTCAAATTAAAATTAATCAAAAGAGCTAGGAAAGGACACTATACTCATCAAAGTAAAACATCCACCTAGATGACATTTCATGTCTTAACATCTGTGCTTCAAACACAAGGATACCAAAGTTTGGCAAAGAAGCACTACACTAGCTTAAATCACATATTCACACACAAACACCAATAATGGGAGACCTCAATACCCCACTTTCACCAATGGACAGGTCTTCCAAAAAGAACCTAACAGATAAATACTGAAGCAAATAGATATTATAAACCAAATGGATATAACAGATATTTACAGAATATTCCATCCAAATACACATATACACACAAAATATACCTTCTCAGGGCCTCATGAAACTTTCTCCAAAATTAATTATATGTTAAGAAAGCAAGTCTAAATAGATGCAACAAAATTGAAATAACTCCATGCAATGTATAAATTCACCACAGATTGTACCTGGATACCAATAACAGAAACATCTGAAAGCTTGAAAACTCCTGGAAGAAGTCTATACTGAATAAAAAAATGTGTCAGAGAGAAATTAAGGAAAATAAATACACAGTTTGTACAAACTTATGAGATTCAATAAAAGTAGTGCTTAATAAAAATTCCATAACATTAATTTTCTATGTAAAATAATGGAAATATCTCATACTAACAACTTAACAGAACATCTGAAATCACTACAATAAAAAGAAGTATAGAGAAGGGGAGTTGATGAAAAGAAATAACCTAACTGGAATCTCAAATCAATAAAATAGAAACAGAGAGAATATGTCACTAGTTTAATAGAAAAGGGCACTGAAAGTATCCCAACCAAAGAAAGCTCGGGATCATATGGTTTTAGCACATAATTCTATCAGATTCTCTAAGAAGAGGAAATGCCAATACTACTCAAGTTACCCAACAAAATAGAAGCAGAAAGAACATTGCCCAGTACATTTTGTGAGGCCACAGTTACCTGATATGAAAAGTAAAATGAGACTCAACAATGAAAGTGTCTTATAGACCAATTTTCCTTATGAATAGAGATGCAAAAATACTCAATAAAGTACTTACGAGCAAAATCCAAGAAAACAATTAAAAAGATCACCCACCATTATCGGGTAAGCTTTTTCCAAGAGATGCAGGGTAGTTCAAATACAAAAAATCAGTAAATGTAATCCAACATATACACAAATTAAAAGAAAAAAAAAACTACATGATTATCTCATTAGAGGGTTAAAAGGTCATTGAAAAAATTCCAACAGTGCTTAATAAAAGCTTTTGAGTGATCAGGGATATTGGAGAAATTCCTAAACATAATAAAGATGGTTTATATGAAGCTGATAGGCAACATCAGATTTAATGAAGGTGAAGATCAAGCAGCCCCACCACAATCTAGAACAATAGAGGGCTGTGCACTATCTACGTATCCATCCAATATGGTACTTGAAGTTCTAGCTGGAGCACTAGGAAAACTAAAGGAGATCAACAAGATACAAATTGGAAATCAAAATGTCAACTTATCTCTATTTGCAGATGATATGATAGTATAGATAAATGATCCCGAGTTTTACCAGAGAACTCCTGGAGCTGATGAGCATTTTCAGAGAAATGGCTGGATACAAGATTAACTCAAAACATTAGTAGCCCTTCTATACGCAAAAGACCAGTGGACTGAAAAAGAAATCAGGGAAAGAGTGCCTTTCACAATATCGTCAAATGATATAAAATATATTAAGGTAAGTCTAGCCAACAAGTAAAATATTTGAACGATAAAAATTTCAAATCTTTGAAAGAGGAATTTGAAAAAGGTATCATGGAAACAATACCTTTCACAATAGTTTCAAATGATATAAAATGCCTTGCAGTAATTCTCAAGCGAAAGAATTATATGATTAGAAACTTCAGTTCTTGAAAGAAAGAAATTGAAGATGAGATCAGGATATGGAAATCGCTCTCATACTTATGAATCAGTAGGATTGCCATAGGATAACATGGCCATCCTACCAAAATCAATCTACACAGTCAATGCAATTCTCCATCAAAGTCCCAACACAAATGTATAGACCTTTAAATGACAGTTTTTAACTTTATATGGAAAAACAAAATCCAGGATAGCTCAGTCAAGTGGTTGGCTGCAAATATCCACCTCTGGATTTGTCTGCCTTTGTCAGAGCTTCTCAGAAGTCAGCTTTTATCAGGCCAATTGAGTAGTTAAAGGACTGAAGGAGCTGAAGGGGTTTTCAACCTAATAGGAAGAACAAAAATATCAAGAAACCAGTCACACACACACACACACACACACACACACACACACACACACACACACACAGCTCCCAGGGGCTAAACCACCAACCAAAGAGTACACATGGAGCGAAACATGGCTCCAGCTGCATATGTAGCAGAAGATGGCCTTGTCAGGCATCAATGGGAAAAGAGGTGCTTGGTCCTATGATAGCTCAACACTCCAATGTAGGGGAATGCCAGGGCAGGGAGGCAGGAGTGGGTGGGTGGATGGGGAAGCAACCTCATAGAAGCAGGGGGAAGAGAGATGGAATAGGGGGTTTCCAGAGGGGAAACTGATTAAGAGGATAACATTTGATATGCAAATAAATAAAATATTTAATTAAAAAATCCAAGATAGCTAAAACAATCTTCAAGAATAAAAAATGTGGGAAATATCACCTACCTTCCCTTATTTCAAGTTGTACTGCAGAGCTATAGAAATAGAAACAGCATGGTATCAGGATAGAAACAGACATGTTATTCAGTAGAATTGAATGGAAAATCCAGACATAAGTCTAGATACTTATTACACCTGATTTTTGATGCTGAAGTAAGAAATATGCACTGGAAAAAAATGACATCTTCAACAAATGTTGCTGGTCAAACTGGATGTCTAGATGTCGAACGCAAATAGATCCATATCTATCACCCTGCATAATACTCAAGTCCAAGAGGATCAAAGACCCACATGAAGCTGATAGAAAAGAAAATGGGGAACAGCCCTGAATGCATTGGTGCAGGAGATCATTAATGTTACTATGTTCCTGAACATAGTAACACTTGCTCAAACACTAAGATCAAAAATTACTAAATAGTATCTCAGGAAACTGTGATGTTCCTGTAAAGCAAAGGACACTGTCAATAGGACAAAATAGCAGTCTACAGAATGGCACAAGTTTTTTGGTTTTGTTTTGTTTTGTTTTGTTTTTTGTTTTTTTAATCACTCCATATCTAATAGAGATCTAATGTCCAAAATATATAAAGAATTCAAGACATCAACAAACCAAATTATCTGCATAAAAACTGAGCCAAGACTTCTCAATAGAGGAATCTTAAATAGTTGAGAAACACTTAAAAAATTGTTCAACATCATTAGCTATTAGATAAATGCAAATCTAGTCAACTTAGATTCCATTTCACACATGCCAGAATGGCTAGGATCAACAACACAAGTGATAGCTCATGATAGTGAGGATATAGATTAAAGAAGACATTCCTCCATCGTTAGTGGGAGGGCAAACTTTCATAGCCACAATAAAAATCAATATGGCAGATTCTCAGAAAATTGGGAATTGACTTACCTCAACTATAGACACAGCTATAGTTCTCCTGGTCAGATACCCAGAGGAAGTCTCATCTTACCACAAGGATACTTGCTCAACTCCCTTCATAGCAGTTTTATTAATAATCTCCAGAAATTGGAGATGACATAGATGTTCCTTAACTGAAGAATGGATAAAGTAAATATGGTGCATTTACAAAATGGATTATTTACTCAACTGTTCAGACACTTGACCACCAACGAAGCAGCATACACCAGCTAATATGAGACACCCCCCCCCAACACATATATAGCAGAGAACTGTCGGGTCTAGGTTTAGTCAGAGAAGATACACCAAACCCTTAAGAGAATGGAGGCCCTAGGAACTTTAGCGGTCTGGTAGGGTGGGGGAACAGAGGGTGGGACATCCTCATGGAGACAGTGGGGAGGGGAGTAAGTATGGGATGTGGGACATTCAGAGGGTTTACTGGACTGCAAGGGGAATCAAATCTGGAGTCTAAAATAAATTTTAAAAAAGAGAGACAATAAACCTCAAAATACTAATACTAATACTAATGAAATGTCATCATGAAATTCGCAGGCAAATGGATATAGTTAGAGAAAACCATCCTGAGTGATGAAACCCAGAACCAGAAAAACAAATACGAAATTTGTGGATATTAGCCATTATGTAAATGATTACTAAGATTCAATCCATATACCAAGAGAGGTTAGGTAAAGGAGTGGTCTGGCAGGATGCATTAATCTCCCTGTGAAAGGAAAGTAGAACAGATTTTACGGGTGGACTGATGTCAGGTGGAAACAGGATCAGGAGAGATCAGCTTGGAGTATATCAGAAAATAAAAAGTAAAATAAATAAAATAAAAAAGATAGCAATCAGTTGATCAAAATCATATTAAGGGGAGTGACTACAGAGAAATGGAGCTACCTCTACACGTTTCATGTAGAGTATTATTGATCATGAATAGGTTCTGTGCAGGGAGGATAAATAAAGATGTGAATAAAGATCACAACAGACCCTGGAATATTTTCAACAAACCACAAAACTCTGAAATTCCTGTTTACTAAGCAGTAAGTGAGCTGGAAGTATGGGCACTGCTCCCTTTTTTGTTTCCTAACCCAAGCAGAACCAAATCAGAAGTTATCAGCTTAAGAGACCCTTCTGGAGATAGCATCCACCTATATGGCCAAATGTTATTACCCCCATTTCAAAAGAGAAATTTTGCTTTTTCTTATAGCTTAAATTCTATAAAAATGTAGTTTTGTAGAAATCATCATGACTTTCTAAGTCATATAGGTGTCAGAACACTATCAATGTGAAATACATCAATTTGCCATAATTTTTAAAATAAAAGTTATTTTTATCAAATAAAATTTAATATAACTCATATTTTCATATTGAAATATTTACTTATTTATTAGTGAATAAAAGTAAATAACATAAAATTAAGCCATCATCACTCTGTTGGATTAATTGAAGGAAATAAAAATCAATTTGAAATCATATGAATTTATTTCTTCATGCATTCATTGAATTTTCATGAATCCATTGAAGAGGTCATGTGAGGGTAAAGAAGAAACTCATCTTCCTAATATACCAGAAGAATCCCCAGAATGAATAATAAAAATTTGGTAACTACTCTGTCCTCAGTGAAGCTAGAACTCCATCAACTCTCTGTTTCCCTGGACAGGCATTGAATCTCAATGTTCTCTGCACAGCTGTCCCTGCTTATTCTTCTAGGTTGCTGGCAGTTCAACTCAACCCAATGTCATTGCTTTTCTATACTCTCACTTTTCTCTTTAAATAGTTTTAAAATCATAATATTCACTTTATTGTTTTTTAATATCACCAATTTCTAGTTTTCTCCTTACCTAAAGAGTTTCGCCTTAACTAAACATATTTTATGCATGATTACAAATCCAGTGAGCCTATTGTATATGCAGTAGAAATATTTGTAAATATTCATGTAAAGCAAATCATGATTTAAAGCCTAACCATATTTTGAACTATAGTTTCATTGTAATCCACTGCATTCCAAGCAACCAAGACTTACCAAATTTCATGTTCAGGAAAAGAACTATTCAATGTCTTTAATTTTGCTTTTGCATTTTATATGCAGGGACCTGTGCTTAGGACTAAACAGATACTTACAGAGTAACTGGGAAGTTTAGAGTAATATGTCAACATAAACAGGACCAATGCGACTACTTAATTTTAAAGGTCTTTGCTAGCTAAAGTTGCTAAGGAAGCTTCAGAACTGTATGCCATTCTCCAAAGGCTCACATGTGATTGCCAGCTACAATTTGGAGTGGGAACAATTCTTCTAATTCGTTTTAAGTCCAATTTCCTTTTGCAAGGGTCTGGGCAGTCACTCTATCTTCACACTTTAATCACTAATTTGCATGGTGATGGTTTATAACGTATATATAACTTCTTATGTTTTGATACGTTCCCAAAGAACCAAGCTTGTAGCAGATGTTTATACATATGTTTACTCACCAAGCTTGCTGTACAATTTAAAGATTTCCTAGGAAATTATTAAATAAGTCTCCATAATGCCGAATTCTACCAATAACAGTCTCTTGAGACGTTCAAAAATATAACTTGTAGGATAAAATCATACTTGAGGAAAATTAAATCAGACTCCTAGCTTTTAGAGACTAATTTCCATTTAGTATATTTTCCATAATATTTTCTATGAGTGTATGTTCAACACAAATTAGTATTTGAAACAAAATTCATGTAAACAATACATTTTCTTTCCAACTAACATATAATTTTGTCATTACTTAAAATCAGAAAAGAAAACAAATAGCAAATTCTCAAAAAAGTAAATAAATAAAAACACTTCTTAATGTGCCTTGCACATAAAAATCTTTGAAATTTGCAAGAAAAATGACATGCTAATAATAACGAAACTCCAAAAAACTTTCATTTCAATCTTTTGTCTTCATTTTTCTGCTTTCATAAATGATGTTATAAGGCAAAAAGAATAAAATCACTTGCTTTTCATTACTCTCACTTATGAATTATCTCATGTCCACCCCGTAGAACTTGAAGCCTATCAGCCAGAAAACTGTATTTTGTGCTGAATAATTCCATGTTGATAGAATAGCCTTAAGCATTACTCTTCACTTAGCATGAGACATTTATATTAGTATATATTTATAATTTATATGATGTGATTGATTAAAATATTGTATAAACTAAATTTGATTTCCTGTCATTGAACTTATGAATATGAGACATATTTTAGCAAAAAGGGATGCAGGTCAAAAGAGCCCAAGATCACTCAATTAGCTGCCAAAACCTATTCGACTAAATATAAGTACTACTACCAAAATAAATGCTATGAATCATAAGGTTTTGGTTTTTTTTTTTTTGTCCTCAAGAGCCCAAGCAGTTTTTTGATAAAAATAAATTAAATTCCATGCCCATGTTTACCAGACAAAATGAAATGCTACACCGAGGCTGGATATACCGTCTCACTAAAACAGTTGTGCAGATGAAAATATAACCTATTACTCTTAGCAATGACAATTTCATTACTTCTAAAGAATTATAAATAAAAATTACCTCTATTAATATAATTCAAAATTGTCATCACCTGAGATGTAGGATATCTTTTCTCTTTGCCTGGCATGGTTTTTGGCAAAGCCTAATTATTGAAATACCTTGTTCTGAATTTGAAAATGAATACAGTCAAGTACATATTTCATGAAAGAGACAGATTTTTTTCAATCACGTCACATGAGAGCTTGTTCCCTAAACCTGAAGGATCTACTATAAGCTTTTTAAATATTTTATGCTTTAGTACATCAGAATCACATACATTAATAACTGATCTAGGCATATGTTTTAACCCTATGGCTACTTTTTTCAATATCTGCAATAAGTAATCTGTAAAGCTCACTTTCCCGGTGATGCCATATATATTTATGAGCAACAACAACAACTGGGCAACTTCCTTTTTTTCTTAAACAAAATTTCTATATTAAAAACACCTATAGTAAGGAAGAAATTCAAGTAAAACATGTTTTTTGCTCAACAGTAACTCCATTCTACTGAAGTAATCACACATATTTGTATGATGAGTTAAAATTCAGTATGAGTGAAATAACACACAAGGTGCTCAAAGTAGCACTGTAAGTCAGCTACATGTCTGATCCATAATTTCTTTCCTAAGAGGACTCTAGTTTTATGAAATTCCATTTGACGAATATTTACGTAGTTCATCCTGTAAATAATATTCAGATTCTTTGTGTCAGTGAGATGGCTTAATGAGTACTGGTACTTGTCATCAAGCTTCATGACCTGAGTTTCATCCCTAGGACACACATGGTAGAAAAAGAGAGTTGACTGCCTCCATTTATGAGCCATATATGTGCCAATACATGTATGTAAACACACAGACACAGACACTCACACACACACACACACAAAACGACAGAGACAGAGACAAGCAAATAAATAAAAGTAATACATTTTTTTTAAAGAAAATACTTGGCCTTCGTATTACTTAATAATTATCAGGTGCATAAGTCACCAGTCTTGTTCATTTCTGTTTCAGTATTTATGTTCCTCAGTGTCCTTTCGAGATTTTATAATGTCAATGACATTTCCAGAAAGAGCTGTACCTTACAATGAGTCTTATACAGGCTGGTTAACTGATTAGAACTTTGGTGATTGTTGATAATCAGCTTTAATCAATGGTGGGCATATAGGCATGTGCTGCAGTCTGTTAGAAAATTGAAACACAACAATAACAAAAAGCCACTCATTCTCTGGGACTTTTTAAAAACTATTTATTTCCAAAAGAATCCAGATAAGTTTTCTGTTATTTGTGTATGTATAACTTCTACGTTACCCAAAGAGTATCATTCACCTTGTGTAAAAGTTCACCACTGTTGTGTCATGTAGATAATTTCAATCTTTCCCAACTCTCAAACTCAAACGTCATAATTTTGATTTTAATCATTACTGACTGACATCTTAGTTCATTAACTGAGTAGGGAAAATACAAATAAAACAAAGAACAAAGGTATCAGGAAACTGAATGGATCTTGTATTTCCTGAAATACAGGTTTTCTTTTTCATTCAGTATGACATTTTAAAATTTATATTTTGTTGGTCAGTAGGGATGGAGATGGGGATGGGGATGGGGTTGAGCACACATACCTACACATGTCCTGGTAAGAGTACAACTTGCATTGTTGGCTTCTTCTCTCATGGGGGGGTTGTATTGAATTCAGGTCATCTGTCTTGTCATCAGGCACCTTTATTTAAGAGCTATTTCTCTGACTCCTTCACTAGATTTCCTCTGTATTCTACTTGAGTGGGTGTGTTCCTAGCAAGAGATTTTGATAATCTCGAGTTGTATGACATTTTTGAGAAGGAAGCACAGTTTGAAGGGGGAAATACAATGTGGCCATAGTTCTCCATCTCTAAAGAGAAGATGTGAGACAGAACTCCAGATGAGATTTTCCCAATAAGGTAATGTCTAAGGGCATGTGCCGTAAAGATTCATGTTCTACAGAAGGACTAAATCTCCCTTTTATTCTAGCAATGAGAGGCTGTTGGTGGTGTAGGCTTAGATAATAGGCAATATTGCTATTTTATATCCCCCTTTTATATTGCACATAAAATATGAACCTTATCCACTTTGGAGGGAGGGAAGGACATGGAAGGTAAAGTGTATGGGGGGGGGTAGAACTTGATCTGGTATTGGGTGTGAGAAAAAGACTGAGGCCCTCAGGGCCAGCAAAAAGAATGGAAACAGGCAACCACAGGAGATAGGAGGTTGGGGGGACTCTCCAGAGACCTGGAAGAAGAGAGACTCTCAGGATTCAAAGGGAGGGACCTTAGATGAAATGCTCAACAGTAGGGAGAGGGAACATGCAGAGCCCACCTCCAGCAAGAAGACAGGACATAAAGTGAGAGATGGGGTGGCCATCCTACAGTCAGAACTCTGACCCATAATTGTTTCTGTTTGAAAGAACTACGGGTATGAAAATGGAGAGGAGCCTGAAGAGAAGGTCCAGCAGCAGGCCCAAAGTGGGATCCAGCTCAAGGGGAGGTCCCAAGGCCTGACACTATTACTGAGGATATGGAGCGCTCACAAAAAGGGACCTAGCCTAAATGCTCTTCAGAAGCCCAACAAGCAGTTTAAAGAGTCAGGAGCAGATATTTGCACGCAAACAATGGACAGAAGCAGCTGACCCCTGTTGTTGAGTTAGGGAAAGTTGAAAGAAACTGAGGAGAAGCACAATCCTGTAGGAGGACTAGCAGTCTCAATTAATCTGGACCCCCAAGATCTCTCAAACATTGGACTACCAAACAGGCAGCACACACCAGCTGATATGAGGCCCGCAACACACATACAATAGAGGAATTAAGAGACTCGAGGCCCCAGGGAGTTTAGAGGTCAGGTGGGGTGGGGATGGGGGTGGGAACATCCACATGCAGACAGGGGAGTGGGGAGGAGGTATGGGATGTGGAACATTTGGAGGCTCAGTTATCTTCTTCCATTATGTGTGCTGCTGGAGTGATGAGGATCATCCAGTATGGTGCAAGCACCTGCTGATCCCATCTTACTGGTCCCGCAGGTGAAGCTTTATGAAGAATGGAAGGATTACATGAAAGCCAGCAAGGGATGTACCTCAGTTCACTAGGTCTGGGGTTCGATCCCCAACACCTCTTCCCAGGAAAATAAAATGTCTTACTGAGAGCATAAAATAACTTTTTCTTGGCAAAAAAAAAAAAAAAAGAAAAAGAAAAAAAAAAGAAAAAGAAAAAGGAAAGAGGGAAGTGTTTGATTGTAAACATAACTAATGATGCTTTTTTTTGTTTGTTTGTTTGGTTGGTTGGTTTTTTTAGACAGGGTTTTTCTGTATAGCCCTGGCTGTCCTGAAACTCACTCTGTAGTCCAGGCTGGCCCCGAACTCAGAAATCTGCCCACTTCTGCCTCCCAAGTGCTGAGATTAAAGGCATGTGCCACCACCGCCAGGCTTTAATGATGCTTTTTAAGAAACCTACTTCTAATGCCTTCCTTCTAACACTGCCTAATCTTTTCCTCACTAAGTAACTGTGGTACTAAAAGTTTTGATTACCTCCTTCATAGAAATCAGCAATCATACATTAAACCCTATCATTACCTTCTGAGGAAAGCACATTAGAATCTTTTGCCCCATTAAGATCTGCTTAGCTGTCAATCATTTTTGATTAATAGCCCAGTACAAGGGAAAAAAATAAAGTTTGTGTTTGAATGGCCTTGGACATCCTTCAGCTCTTTTGCCTAGGTAGCTCACAGTTAGGAATAAAAAGGACGCCATGTCACATTGACCTCTCTTCCCTTAGAAAGTTTCACTCAGCTTTGTAAAAGATCTGTACTTAGCCTGCTTTGCTTCCTAGATGGAGATAAATATGCTCTGTGACAGCCTGACTTTTTCTGAGGCGGCACTCAATTTATCACCTTGCTCCTGGAGTCCATTCTCCAAATGCTGACAAAAAACATCCCCGAAGCTTTCAGAGGGGAAAAATAAATCCTCAACCCAGGCTCTGTAAATTACCACCAACTATAGCCATAAATAAAATGAGAATCAATCCTGATTCATTCTTTCAGAATGACCTAAAATATCGCAGTTCATGCCCTAAAGGCCGTTGCTCAAGAGAACTCAGACTACAGGAAATTAGGTAGAAAACAAAAGATATTAAATACTCCTCTCTGTGCCATTTTATAGAAAAAAAATCTATTATTGAGTATTTCTCCATAGAACAGCGTGAAACTGGTAGTTAGTTCACCACCTGTCTTAAAAAAACACTTCCTCAATTATGTAAAATGAGAAGAAGAAAAAATAATCATAAAAACTTGGAACACAAAAGCAGTGACATTTAAGCCAAAAAGGCTTAGTTAAAAAACCCTTAAAGAGATTCTGGGAATACAGGACAATGCTTCACCCCTCTTCAGTGTCAAAGAGTGCTGACCTTAAAGGTCCTGAAGAAAAAGATCTAGGCCAGGGCACTTGATTTCCCTTGACTGAAATTAGAATCTAAACCAGTCTTTGTGAGAAGGGAAAGAGTAGCTGCAGGTGTGGGAGGGAAGAGTCCACTTTGGTGTCCTCATCAATTGCAGCCATGAGTAACTGAATACTATACAGATTATCACCCCTTACACTCAAGGAACACAGGTCCAGTAATGCCAGCTGTACAACTAATCAGCCCTATGCCAATAGGCATCAAACTAGGATAGCAGCGTCTAGATTTGGAGATAGAGAAACTTAAAAGATGAAAGTTAATTTCCTAGAGAGAAGGAAATGAAGCTATTCAAGGAAGTGAAAAATGGTTTAGATTGAAGAGACTGTGTTGTGAGGAAGGTTCTCCAAAAACCGACACCACCACCAAAAAAAAGGAAATTATTCTCAGCAGTAGAATACAAAGAGTAGGAGAGTACGGAGAGAGGGAAATAGCAGGTATACTTAGCAGGTAGAGAGATAAACCTGTGTGCTTGGATGGGGTGTAGCGGGATGTTGCCAGAACAGTACCAGAAGCCACATCTGCTCACCCCAACTTTATTCCAGGCTCTATTCTAAGGCAGTGGTATGAATGTAAGCTTTAAAATGCCCCTGTAAATGTGCTGCTCTTGCGAATCTCACATGAAAATGGGAACATGGTGATTAAATAAGTCAATCTAAATCATAGAACCTGTGATCACTGACATCAGGATTTAAAGCAGGTAGTTTTCAGGTCATTGTGCTGAGAGATGTGACAAGATGAAATCCACGAGGAAAAGGATGGTTTAATTCATCAAAAGGTCAGACCAAGGTGAATATACAGTTTGTTTAGTAAGAAAAGAAATAGAATCTCTTCTTATGAACTAAGGAGAGAAAAAGAAGGATCAGGCAAAAAAAATAAAACAAAACAAAAAAACAAAACAAAACAAAACAAAACAAACAAAACAAAACCAAAAACAAAAAAACCACCACCACCAACAACAACAACAAAAAAAAAAAACCCAAAAAACAAAACCAATGAATTGTAAAAGTAATGACCAGAAATGGAAACTGTGGATATTAAAAGCACACCTGAGGGAAATGAAAGTCAAAACCTGTCTAAGATGGTGCTAAAGTGGAAAAGAAGGGACGAGGAAAGAGAGAGGGAAAAAAAATCAGGAGATAGTCTCCAGGTATTCTGAAGACTAGGAGCATGTAAGAAGGGGACATTCCAAGAAGAGTGACACCCTCATATTATAAGGAGAGCTTGGAGGACCCTAATAACCTTGAATCTGAGCCCACTCTTAGAATCAGTAGGGCATTGGCAGAGATGTCTAGAAGGTGCTCAGAAGTCTCTCAGACATATTGAAATAAAATTCATTAGCCTTACAAAAATTAGAACAAAGAATTTGATGAAGCTGAAAAGATTGCTCAGTTGCTAAGAAGTGCACAGCGAACATCTGAATTTGAATCCCAGCACTCATGAAGAAAGAAAGAAAGAAAGAAAGAAAGAAAGAAAGAAAGAAAGAAAGAAAGAAAGAAAGAAAGAAAGAAAGAAAAAGAGAGAGAGAGAAAGAGAGAGAGGGGAGGGAGGGATGGAGGGAGAGATGAAGAGAGGAAGGAAGGAAGGAAGGAAGGAAGGAAGGAAGGAAGGAAGGAAGAAAGGAAGGAAGGAAGGAAGAGAGAAACAAAGAAAGAGAAAGGGAGGGAGGGAGAGAGGGAGGAAGGAAGGAAGGATGGAAGAGCTGGGCTTGGCTCTGTGTCCCTATAATTTGAGCACTGGGGATAAGGGACTCAAGATAAGCAGATTCCAGGAGCTCTCTAGCTAGTAGCCAGAAAAATGAGCTTCAGAGTTCAGGAAGTGATACTATCTCAAAGGAATAAGGCAGAAAGGCATAGAAATGAAGTATACTGGATTCCACAGGACACTTGAAAATCTTCCCAGGAATTCGCAAATTCTCATACACACACACACACACACACACACACACTATCACAACCCTGTCAAACTCAAACTGCACTTCATAAATTTCACTTCTATGTATATTTTTTATTGTATATGTATATTGTTTATTGGATTTTCCTGAAATCTAGACAGAAGTAACCACCCACCTTTATTTCAATAATTGCTTGCTGACTGATTTCCATCTCCCAACTGGAGGACATAAACTTTGTTCTGTTTGTAAAAGCCAGAGTAATCTAATCAATATTAGATTACACATATTCTTAATTACTAAATCATTTACTAAACTGAAGTGTTAAAGGCAACATAACTTCATGTTGCCTGACATCCACTTATTCTCATGGTTGACCACTCTAACCAGTATTGGGGTAACCTTTACTACATTGTGTGAAGGTATGTCTCTGTATTTTCAGTTGTTAATTTTGTTCCTGCAGAGAGCTTAATGCTGGCAGGATAATGGTATTGTCATTTCTATGGCCTTATATTTGTAAATGCTTGACCTTCCACACCAGCTCAGATACTTACAGGTCTAGAGACAGTCTACAAATTGTATTAGAGGTTGTTTCAATGTTGCTTGCCTGTAAGAAAGATCTGATGGCTAATAGCTTGGCAGAAAGCAGGCATATAACTTGGGGAGTGGGGGTGCTGGGAGAAAGAAGCAGACAGGAATGGATAAAGAGCAGGCAAGGAGAAAACCAATGTACCCACAGAGAAATAGAGAGGTATAGAGTTACATCGTAGGTCATAGGTAAAAGAATAGGATTAAGTTAGAAGAGCTAGCTGAGAGATTGTCCAAGCAAGAGGCCTAAACTTTAAACTATATAAAAGTCTCCTGACATTATTTATACAATAAAAGTCCTGCTGTAAGCCAGCATGAGCTTTCCTCAACTCTCAATTTCCCTTGCCCTGACTTCTTTTTACGTACCTGTGTTCATCTATTATCTAGTTAGCTAATACTAGAACATCTTTCTGAGCAGTTTATGATTTCTACAAGTATTCACAATTTCTGGATCAGATCAAGTCGGAGACATTGGGATTTTTCCAGTGTGTTTTCTACTTTACTAAGACGTAGATTCTGTATGTTTTTCTCCACTTCAGTGCCAATCGCTCATAATTCATCTGTTTCTGTCAGGCTGTTCTTTTGCCACTGCTCTGACACAGTCTTTCGATGTCAGTCAAGCCCATCTTTTCCCAACCCACAGCCATTTCGCTTATGTTTAAATAGAACAGTCTTCTTAGAACAGTCCCATGACATCTAGATTGGCAGATTCTCATACCATTTATTCCCTCTCTCCTCTGACCATATGTCAGCCGCTATTTTTTATTATGAGAAGACCTTTGGAGATAGCTCAGTAAGTAAAAGCAATTGCCGCAGATGTCTTCAATATAAGTTTGATCCTTTGAACTCATGTAAAAGGCCGATGTGATGATGCATATCTATAATCCCAGCTCTTCTAAGGTAAGATGGGAGCTGAGGTCCAGAATTTTGTGGCTCAGTTAGGCCAGAGTATGCAGCAGCATCAAAAAATAAAGAAATAAGAAAATAAAATTTAAAAAAAGAATAAGAAAGGCATAAGCAACAGAGATCTAGAACCAACTTTCTCTATTGATCCTCTGAGAGTTGTCCTCTGATATCCATACATACGTGACATTAATGGTCTCACTAGCAAGTATCATATGCACATGTATAAACAGAGACATAATTAAGTAATTAATTTCAAGACAGCTTACAGTGGCCTTAGCATTAAACATTCTTCTCGCTTTAGCTCTGTTTTCGTGTAATCACTCTAGCTTTTAAGTCTGCATACATCTTCAACAATTTTATTTTCAACAAAGTTATATATATTTAGTCATACATCATATTGCTTATTTAATGTCACTACTTAAATATTTTAGAGGAATTTCAAATGTAAACTGTTTGTAGACTAGTCCATATTTTAAGTGAATCTAAAATAGCAGCACGTTGTTTAATATAGCACTAACCTCCTTTACTTTTTCTTTTTGCCCTTATTTTTTTAATTGTATCATATCAAGTCTACATTACATGGTAACGTATCTGAATGTGTGTTTACTTGATATGTGAATTCTATCTCCTCCAAGAAAACCAAAATTCTTGAGTATGCCATCTCAGCACTGTTTCTGATGCCTTGAATAGAACCTTCCACTAAGTACATCTTCCAAATCATTTTATTAGGCCTGGTGAATTGGTGCAATGGATAAAGGCACTTACCTCTCAAACCTGGTGACTGAAGTTCAATTCCTAGAAGTGCTATGAAGTTGGCAGGAGAGAACAGACGGTACCAAATTTTGTTCCAGCCTGAACAAAATACCTGGTCAAGAGCACCCATATTTACAGTCATGCATTCACATATTTAAAAAAATAATATTGGTTAAAATAGTTCATAGAAGATTAATAGCCATCCCTCTAATTAAACTGAAGCCACATCTAACCAGAAATTGTTTAAGTGAGTATTTAACCTTCTTTACATAGCCTCTCAAGGGGTTTTAATTAAATACTTTGGACTGCTTGACTAAACCAATATTAAGATAAGGTAATCTGATAATCCAAAATACCAAGGACAAAAATGTGTAAAGTTGCAAAAAAAAAAAAAAAAAAAAAAAACATAAATTAGAAGAATTGATAATAGGTAAGCATATTTAATAATTATGTAATTATGAATATATTTAGGCCCAAATTAACATACAGACAGTAGATTATATTTAGCTAAGGAGTGAGTGGGAGACAAGAAATAAGAGACCTCAAAGTCATCACAATATCGTAAGTGTAATTCCTAACATTCTCCTAATTCTAGAAACTGCTGCTGGAATTTCTACATTACCCAAGAAGTCCCCTTATCTTTTTAGTGTCCTATGCCTTAAAGGATACTCTCCATCTCCATGTAAATAAGACCCTTGCTGTGAAGTCTACAAGGACAGAGCATTGTTTAGAATTTATTACATTTTGTTTCACAGTTACAATCAAGCTAAAATTGTCAACCTTTCTTAGGTGTTAGCCAGCTGACCCAGGACGTAGCTACGAACCTAGCTCCCCCTTCCTTCCCATCTGCTTGATACCCTCCCACACCATATCTGCCTCCTAGGAGGCCCTCAGTATCCAGGGATACAGAAGATCCACCTTATCCAGAAACAGTACTGCTTGTCTCCAATGAGGTTGATTCCAGTCAGAGACACCAAGTCAGTTAAAACCAGAGGTAAACAGAAAGCCAGATGCCAGCTCAAAATCAAAAGCTACAGAACCCAATGCAAGCCAGTACCATCAGAACCCAATCCTCCCAAGACAGACAGCCCTGGATACCTAACATGCCCCAAAACCAAGACAATGACCTAAAATCCCATCTCATGAAGATGATAGAGGCCTCTAAGGAATCTCTTAGATTCCTCTCTTAAAGAACTCTCTTAAAGAAATACAGGAAAACACAGTCAAACAGATAGACGTCTTTAAAGAAGAAACAAATAAATCTAATAAAGACCTCCCAGAGACTAAAGCACCAATCAAAGAGTACACATGGAGAGACCCATGGCTCCAGCCAAATGCATTGCCAAATGCATAGCAAAGGGTGGCATTGTCTATCATCAATGTGAGGAGAGGTCCTTAGTCCTGTGAAGGCTTGATTCCCCAGTGTAGGGGAATCCCCGGGCAGTGGTAAGAGTAGTTGGGTGGGAAGGGGAGCACCCTCTTAGTATCAGGGGGAGGGACAGGGAATAGGAAGGTTCCAGAGGGTAAACTAGAAAAGGGGATAACATTTGAAATGTAAATACATAAAGTATCCAATTAAAAAAAGGGGGGATACAGGAAAATACAATAAAGCAGGGAAGGGAATTGAATAAAACAAATGGTCTAAGAATTAAAAGTAGACATAGAAACCATTAAAAAAAAAAAAAAAAACACCACAAAGGAAGACAACCAAGGAAATAGAAAACATAGGAAAGAGATCAGGAGCTACACATGCAAACATCATCAACAGAATACAAGAGATAGAAGAGAGACTCTCTGGCATAGAAGAAACCATAGAAAATATTGACACATCCATCAAAGAAAATACAAAGTGTAAAATTTTCCTAACCCAAAATCCAAGAAATTCAGAATGTAATTAAAAGATCAAAAGTAAAAATAATAGGAATCAAAGAGGGTGAAGAATCTAAGCGCAAAGGGCCAGAAAACATCTTCAACAAAATTATAGAAGAAAACTTCCCTAACCTAAAGAAAGAGATGCCTGTAAATGTACCAGAAGCCCACAGAACAGGAAGATTGGACCAAATAAGAAAATCCTCTGTATTTTATCAGGCACTGGCAAAGCCTCTCAGGAGACAGCTATATCAGGCTCCTGTCAGCAAGCACTTGTTGGCATCCACAATAGTATCTGGGTTTGGTGATGGATCCCTAGGTGGGACAGTCTCTGGATGGTCATTCCTACAGTCTCTGCTCCACACTTTTTCTCTGTAAGTTTTTACTTGGGTATTTTGTTCCCCTTTCTAAGAAGAATCAAAGTATCCACACTTTGTTCTTCTTTCCTCTTGAGTTTCATGTGGTTTGTGAATTGTGTCTTGGGTATTCCGAGCTTCTGGGCTCCAGTTATCAGTGAGTACACATGGTGGGACTCATGGCTCCAGCTGCATAAGTAGCAGAGGATGGCCTAGTTGGTCATCAATGGGAGGAGAGGCCCTTGTTCCTTTAAAGGCTCTATGCCCCAGTATAGGGGAATGCCATGGCCAAGAAGTAGGAGTGGATGGGTTGGTGAGCAGGGGGAGGGAAGAAAGAATAGGAGGAGGAGGTTTTCAAAGGGGAAACCAGGAAAAGAGATAACATTTGAAATGTAAATAAAGAAAATATTTTTTAAAATTAAAAAAGAAAAAAAAAGGAAAAAGAAAATCCTCTAAAAATATAATAATCAAACACTAAATGCATAGAAGAAAGAATATTAAAAGCTAACACAAGATATTAAACATTTCACAACAAACCCGAAAGAAGAGAACCACAAAAACATAATTCCAACTCTATCAACAAAAATAACAAGAAGCAAAAAGTATGGGTCCTTAATATCTCCCAACATCAATAAACTCAATTCCCCAATAAAATGACACAGGCTAATAGACTAGCTATGCAAGCAGATTCCAGCATTTTGTTACATACAAGAAACACACCTCAGTGACACTACCTCAAAGTAAAAAATCTAGAAAAATATTTACAATCTAATGGTCCCAAGAAAAAAGATGGATCTGTGATTTTAATATCTAATAAAATGTACTTTCAACCCAAAGTTATCAAAGAAATAGGGAAAGACACCTCATATTCACCAAAGGAAAAATGTACCAAGAGGAAGTCTCAATTCTGGACATCTACACCCAAAATGAAAGGGCCCCACATTAATAAAACCACCTTATTAAAGCACAAAATACACATTGAACCACACACATTAATAATGGGATACTTCAACATCCCATGCTCAACAACAGACAGGTCATTGAAACAGAAATTGAACAGACACTGTGAAACTAATAGAAGTTATGAACCAAATGTATTTAACAGAGCATTTTACCCGAAAACAAGAGAATATACCTTCATCCCAGTACCTCATAAAATTGTCTCCAAAATTGACCACTTAATAGGACAGAAAACAAACCTCAAAATATACAGAAAGACTGATATATCATGTATTCTATCAGATCACCAGAGACTAGCAACAAAAACAACAGAAAGAAATTGAAGAAATTAAAAAAATCATTAGAACCTATTACAAAAGCCTATACTCTACAAAACTGGATGAAATGGATGATTTGTCTAGACAGATATCATGTACCAAGGTTAAATCAAGATCAGGTAAACTATCTTAACTGTCCCAGAACCCCTAAGTAAATAGAAAGAAACATCAAAAACCTCCTAACCAAAATAAGCCCAGGGCCAGATGGTTTTAGTGCAGAATTCTACCAGACCTTCAAAGAAAAGCAAATACCAATATTCCTCAAACTATTCCTGAAATAGAAACAGAAGGAACACTACTCAATTCATTCTATAATTTACAGTTACTATGATACCAAAACCACACTAAGGCCAACAAAGAAAAAAAAGTTAAGATCAATTTTGCTTGAGAATATCTATGCAGAAGTACTCAATACAGTTCTCACAAACCAAATCCAAGAACATATCAAAACCATCATTCAGCTTGATCAAGTAGGCTTCGTCTCTGGGATGTCGGAAATTTTCAATATATCAAAATCCATCAACATAATACACTATATAAACAAAATCAGGGAATATATCGCATGATCATCTCATTAGATGTTGAAATTTCAATCTACAAGTACAACACCCCTTCATGTTAAAAGTCATGCCCCGGTGTAGGGAAATGCCAGGACCAGGAAGCATGAGTGGGTGGGTTGGCGAGTAGGGGGAGTGGGGAGGGGATAGGGGTTTTCTGAGGGAAACCAGGAAATTTGATAGCATTTGAAATGTAAAGAAGACATCTAATAAAAATATACACACTCAGAAAAAAAAATCATAGATCACTGATAGGCTATTGGGGAAAATAGCAAAGATTTATTTGTTCGTTCATTTTAACTAATTTTGAGTCAAGTAAAAATCTTAAAAGTTTCCAAATATCAATGCAAATCTATGAGTTCTAATTCTAATCATCTAATTTTGCTCTTATCTGGCCTAGACACTTGTTTGATATCATCATGGTTACAAAATTAAGAAAGTCAAAGTCACATTTGAATCTTGGTGCAGGGAAATCTAATGCTTTCCACACTGAAAAGCACCTAAATTGGTGGTACATTGTCTATGCTCTTAATTTCCTTGAGAGATAATGTTTTTCCAATAAAATATTTAATCAGAATGAAAAAAAAGCCATGGAGAAATCAGGAACTCATGGTACATTCCTAAACATAATAAAAGCAATATATACCAAACCAACAGCCAACCTCAAATTAAATGGAGAGAAACTAGGAGCAATCCCACTAAAATTCAGAACAAGACAAGATTGTCCACTCTTTCCCTATTTATTCAGATAGTCCTTCTCATAGTTCTAGCTAAAGCAATTAGACAACAAAAGAAGATCAGTAGGATACAAATTGAAGAGGAAGAAGTCACTGTTTGCAGATTATATAATAGTATACATACATAAGGGACCCCCAAAATTCCACTGGAGAATTCCTACACCTGATAAATAGTAAAGTGGCAGGATAAAAAATTAACCCAAACAATTCAACCTTCCTTTATACAAATGATAAATAGACTGAGGAAAAAAACAGGGAAACCCTTCACAATATCTACAAATAGTACAAAATATCTTGATGTAACTCTTACTAAAGAGAACGATCTGAAGCCGGGCGTGGTGGCGCACACCTTTAATCCCAGCACTCGGGAGGCAGAGGCAGGCAGATTTCTGAGTTCGAGGCCAGCCTGGTCTACAAAGTGAATGCCAGGACAGCCAGGGCTACACAGAGAAACCCTGTCTTGAAAAACCAAAAAAAAAAAAAAAAAAAAAAAAAAGAGAACGATCTGTATGACAAGAACGTCAAGTCCTTGAGAATAGAAATCTAAGAAGACCTCAGAAGATAGAAATTATTGCATGCTCATTGACAGGTAGGGGTAACATAGTGAAAATGGACATCTTACCAAAAGCAATGTACAGATTCAATGCTATCATCATCAAAATTCCAACACAATTATTCACAGACATGGAAAGAATAATTCTCAACTTCATAAGGAAAGACAAAATCCCAGGGTAGCCAAAAACTATTTCCAACAATAAAATAACTCTCTGGGGAATCACCATCCCTGACCTAAAGTTGTACTACAAAGTAATAATGATAATAAAGAAAGAAAAATAAACCCATGGTATTGGTACAGAAACAGGCAATTCAATCCATGGAATTTAATGAAAGACACAGAAGTAAACCTACACACCTATGGTCACCTGCTATTTGACAAAGAAGCCAAAACTTACAGTGGGGGAAAAAAAAGCATCTTCAATAATGGTGTTGGTCTATACCTAGAAGAATGAAATAGATCCATATTTATCACCTACACAATGCTCCAGGCCAAATGGATCAAGAACCTCAGTATAAAACCAGATATATTGGATCTAATAGAAGAGAAATTGGGACACAGCTTCGAACTCATTGGCACAGGGGGAATTTTCCTGAACAGAACACCAATGGCTCAGGATGAAGAATTGATAAATGAGACTTCATGAAACTGAAAAGCTGTATAGCAAAAGTCACCTCAGTAGGAAAAATCAGCAACCTAGAGACTGGAAAAAAAATCTTTACTAACACTACATCCAATAGAGGGTTAATATTCAAAATATATAAAGAGCTCAAGAGGTTAACATCCAAAAAACAAGTAACCAATTAAAAATGGAGTACAGAGCTAAATAGAGAATTCACAACAGAAGACTCTCAAATGGTGGAGAAACACTTAAAGAAATATTCAAAGTCCTTAGTCATTGGAGAAATGCAAATCAAAATGACCCTGAGATTCTACCTCACACCAATCATAATGACTAAGATCAAAAACTCAGATGACAGTACATGCTGGTGAGGATGTAGAGAAAAATGAACACTCCTCCATTGCTGGTGGGATTGATTACAAGCTGGTACAACCACTCTGGAAAACAGTCTGGTGGCTCCTCAGAAATTTTGACATAGTTCTACCTGAAGACCCAGCTATACCACTCTTTTGTTTATAAGACTCAGCATATAACCAAAAGATATCCCACCATACTACAAGGATACATGCTTCACCATATTCATAGCAGCCTTATTTATAGTAGCCAGAAGCCAGAAACCACAGAAATGTGGTTCATTTACACAATGGAATATGATTTAGCTATTAAGAAGGAGGACACCAAGAATTTTGCAGACAAATGGATGGAACTAGAAAAAAACATTCTGAGTGAGGAAACACAGACACAAAAAGACATGGATGGTATGTATTCACTAGTAAGTGGATATTAGCCAAAACAAAACAAAACAAAACAAAACAAAACAAAACAAAACAGAATACCTATGACACAGATCATAAGAAGTTTAACAAGTAGAAAGACCCAAGTGAGGATCCTTCAGTCCCATTCAGATGGGAAATAAACGTGGGAGGCAGATAGAGGGAGGGACCTGGGTGGAGATGGGAGGAGGGCAAAGGGGAAACAAGGTCTGATGTGGCGGAGTGGAACATTCGAGAAACCCAGAGGGACAGTAGAATGAATTGAAATAAGCAACCTGGTGGCGTGGGTGGGAGTGTGAGGTATGGAAGTGGGGTGTGTTTGTGTGTGTGTGTGTTAGGGGAACCCCAGATCCAGGAGGTGAGAGACATTCAGAACTCAATGGAGGTGTCCTTAGCCAAAATGGCCAACATTGGAGAGAGGGAAGTCCACCTCCAGAGAATCCACCTCCAGTAGATAGACAGGACCCTAAGCAGAGGGATAGGGTTACTAACCCACAGTCCAAATTTCTGACCCAGTACTGTTCCTGTCTAAAAGGGCTTCAGGGACAAAACTGGAGAAAAGACTGAAACCAACAATCTGCCCAACTGGGGATCCATCTCATGGGGGCTCACCAAGGGCTGACACTATTACTAATGCTATGAAGTGCAGACAGGAGCCTGGCATGGCAGTCCTCTGTGGGACCCTCCCAGCAGCTGACCGAGATAGATACATCCAACAATTGGACTGAAGTCTGGGAACCCTGTGGTTGAATTTGGGGAAGGATTGAAGAAGCTGAAGGGGAGAGTGACCCAATAGAAAGACCAGCAGTCTCAGCTAACCCAGACTCCAGGTAGCTCTGAGAGACTGAGCTACCAACCAGGCAGCATAGGAGGTCCCCAGCACACACACACATACACACACACACACACACACACACACACACACACACACATCTATCTCTATCTCTATCTCTATCTCTAACTATCATCTCTATCTCTCCATATCTCTATATCTATCTCTATATCTCTATATCATCTATCTCTATCTCCATCTCTATCTCTATCTTTATCTATCTATATCTATATATCAGAGGTCTGCCTGGACTGGTCTCTGTGGGAGATGCACTTAATCTTTGAGAGATTTGAGGCCCCAGGGAAGGGGGAAGCTTGGTGGAGGGAGCACCCTGTGGGAGGAAAGGGGAGGAGGTATGGGATGAGGTACTGTAGGAGGGGTGAGTGGAAGGTGGGACAATGATTGGAATGCAAATAAATAAATAAATAAACAAACAAACAAACAAACAAACAAACAATAATCACACACACACAAAGAAAGAACAAAATGAAAATGTCACTGGTAGACCTAGTGTGACTTGAAGGTGACATGCAAATAAAAACTCAAGGAATCGAAAGAGAATGCTTGCAGATTCCTCAAATTTCTCTTGATTTTCAACCTTCATCCTCAGTGCTCCTAAAACTGGAGGCAGAATGTTAGTATGAGATTAAGTTTCGAACTTGACTCCTTGTAGCCAGCAGTTTTCATCCTTTTAGTGAAACTTGAATGTGGAGAGAACAAGTGTATAAATGCCACTTGTGAGGCATTTCCTGCCCTGGTGACCTTGGAAAGGTTAACAGGATTAGATAATTTGCACCTCAGTGTGCTCAGGATAAATAAAGAAGAGCATATGAGAACCGGCACCAGACACTGCTCTGGACCTCACTGTTCATGCAAGGAATCCATGAGCTGGTCCAGTAAAGGAATTCTTATCTTTGGTTCTACAAACTAGTCAGAACAGAAAGGCTGGTTCAGGCTTCACAACTGGCAGGAATGAGGTCCATGACTCAGTGTGTTTACCATTCAGACTGGTTTACTAGCAAACTACCAAATAATCCTTACAAGGAATAAACACAAGACTAAGATTGGAAGTAAGTGGATCTTCTCTGGGGCTTTGCTTTATTCCACACTAGGAATTTTGTTTTGTTTTGTTTTGTTTTCCCACAGTTCAGTGCTACTGGCTTCCCTCACCAAGGTGAGAATCCTTCTAGCCATCATAATTCAGATCAAGGCAATTGGAGTCTCTGGAACCCTCTGGATGGGAGGTCCTTTCCTGCACCCCTTTATTTGGGGGGAGTTCTGTTGCTCTGATTAAAGATACTTCTTTATCTTATCCCTTAGTGCTTCCAAGGTAGCAGGGATGGCTATAGGCTATCTCCCACCCCATCCCCACCACACCTTTGGAAAGAGACAGGAAAATCAGCTCAGTGAATGTATTAGTGCTCAATTTAAAAAGCTAGGGTTACTCATCAAACTGGCCAGGAACGAACAATCCCTAAGCTGTATTAGGCCAGTAATATTCTATTCATTATCCAGGCAAAAAGAAAGTCCTCACAGGAATCAAATAATCATTTATACTCAATCACTTAGCAACTACAACAAATATGGGAAACAAAAAGAGTCCTAATATAAGGAAGTAAATTTTTATTTCTTTTTTAAAAAAAAAGCCAAATTACTGGTATTTGGAGAACGTAGAACAGAGGGGATTCCCATCAAACGAAAGTAAAACTATCTTCACTTGAGAGTTATCAAGGAAATCATTTACCCAAGCTTAAAATTATCTTGTCATTTTTTTCCTCTTTTATTGTACTGAAATGCATTTGCCTGTGTATCTATGAATACCTAAAACCTAAGAAAAAGTTAAAGGTGTACACACACACACAAACACACACCCATACATGCACCCACCCGACATGTCAGTTTATAATAATTCACCTCACTATAAAATCTAACAGGATATTTCTGTCTGGTCGTTTCGATTCCATATAGATTTCATTTCCTTCTAAAATTATATTCTTTAAATGTCACAGATAAAATAATGAGGGCATATACTACACTGTACTAAGAAAAGACTAATTATACTTTTTCAGGTCATGGCTAACCTTATTTATATTATTTAGGTAAAACACCGATGAATGTTAAAATTCAAAAGTTATTGAGAGGGTCAGAGACAACTTGATTCTATTACCTATGAGGCTACAGCAAAGAGTAAATAGCACATTTGCAATATAATTGTCCTAAGGTTAGCAAGTGTATTCAAACATGAGGTTAGAAGCAAACCATGACTTCCTTCTCAAGATACCTTCATGAGGGAAATTTCTTTGGAAAGAAAAGGATGGAAAGAAAGAAAAGCAGGAAGAGAGGGGGAGGTTTTAAGAACTCAACAACCTAAACAAGTGAATATCTATCTACTTTTGATCCAAACTGATTCAAATGCAAGCATTCCTTTACTAATAGGAAAAAGTTGACATGGCTGGTGAAATGCTCTGTATTAGTAGTGGCACATCAACACTGACATAAGATACTAAGAAGTGATGTGGCACTAGAGAGATGGCCCAGAGGGTAAAAGCAGTTACTTCCAGATGTCTTGAGTTCAATTCCTAGCAACCACAACAAGATGACTCACAACCATCTGTAATGGGTTCTTGTGCTCTCTTCTTGTGTCTCTGAAGAGAGCTACAGTGTACTTATATGCATAAGGTAAATAAATGTGAAAAAAAGGAAGTGATGTGGCACCAATCTATTCTCCATTCTCTCTGTTTGTGTGAACTTCAAACCTTCTGTTTACTCCCAGGAATCCTCATGGTCTCCATGATTGTTTGGGTCAAATCATGTAAACAACTGTCCTTCCCTTCCCTTACATCCACATTTACAATTGAGCATGTGCACACACACACACAGACACACACACACACACACACACACACACACACAGAGAGAGAGAGAGAGAGAGAGAGAGAGAGAGAGAGAGAGAGAGAGAGAGAGAACTCTTTTTGTAAAGTGCTTGCCAGGCAAGCAAGAAGACTTGTTCTCCCCAAATCCTCATAGACAAGTAGGGTATAGTGGCAAACAGTTATAACCCTAACCCTGAGGAAGGAAAGAATGTGGGTCTCTAAATCGCACTGACCAGCCAAGTTAGCCTAATTTTAAGTCTAAGGTTCCAATGAGAATCCCTGTCAAAACAGAAGGTAGACTTTTGTCCTTGGGAACAGCACTAACATTTGATCTCTGTTCTCTGAACACATGTATGCATAAGTACATGCTGCTCAGATGGACACACAAACACACACACACACACACACACACACTGTATGCATACCCACACATACCATATGCATACCCACAACACACACACACTGTACACATACATTGCATATCCACAATGACAACATATAACTTAAATAGTTTAAAATATTGAAAATAAAGTTTTAATCACTTTACTCAGGCAAACTAAAAAATAATCTCATTCACTCAACGAATCTCCACAGCAAGCAAATACACTTATTACTGCTCACTATCAATTGGGAGGGAAATATGAGTGGCAAACACCTTCCTAAGCAGACTAAAAGGTGAAAACATTCTTGGCCCAGAGAAACAATAATGAGGTAATAATTAAGTATTGCCAATAAAGGAAGGTGCAGCATAATTCAGGCAGCTTTAAACCCAGTCATTATTGAATGCCTGGTTTGTGCCAGGGACTTTTCGAACCATCGAAGAAGGCTTTATTTTTGTTTTATGTATATTTAAAGAGTTGAAGACACAGGAGGAGTGCAAGGTGTGAGAGAGTAACCTTGAGGAGTGAGTGCTGTAAACAGGAAAAGACTCAAGCAAGGCAGAGGCAGGCAGGAAAGATTAAGCCACAGCAAATTACAGCCATTTTCCATTTATAATAATAAGTTTAACTTAAATGTTCAAATGTTAGAAAAATAAAAGCAGCACAGTGAGAACACTGTTAAAATACCTTTTGTTTTAATGAAGCATTCACTTCAGGCGTGGCAGAGCTTATGTAGATGATTCCGCAGAGAATGGGAAAGAAAACACAATGCAAAACACAGTGCAGTGCGTGTGCTTAGGAGACTTACTGAGAAGAGTGATCACAAATCTATTAAGACACCAGTTTTCACGGCTCTGTGATTTTGAGCAACATTAAAGAACCTGGATGGAAAGGCACAGGCAGAATGCTCTGTTGAGTCACTTTGGTCAAATGTAAAATGATAGAAAATGAGTACAGGAAGTGAAGATTTGGAGAGACAGATATTGGAATTGTATGCTAGGTCTGGTCTGGATGGATACAAGGTCTGCGCAAGCATTGGTTCTTGGAGGTAAGGACAGCATCCATCGCATACACCTTTCCACGTGATGAGCTGAGTGGTCAGTAATCAGTGGATAATAATGAAGAGGACTTGTCAGGGCAGAAATGGTGTCCAGTTAAGCAACTGACTTCTCAGTGTCCACACTTTAACCAGTAGTTATGATAACAAGAAATGTGTTGAAAGAACACAGCCATTCAGGTTTCCAAATCAATAGGAAAAAGAAGGAAGGTGACAGGAGATGCTGCCTGGTAGGGAGGTAGGTCATTTAAGTTCAAGGAAAAAGAAAACCAAACAACACGAATCAATTAATTTACATTTGCTATGCCTCTTTCTAAACAACCGAGTTGTGTTGCACTTTGTGGTAAACTGTTTTCACTGTAAATTAATGATCACCTACTCAAACAGTGCCCTTCCAACCTACACCAGCACTCTGTATGGCTCTGGTAAATAACTTCTCTCACATTTCAAACTTATAAACACTCTCCAACTTATTAAAATTCTGACAGGTGAACTAAAGTTCCAGAGATTTCCTCAAGTTTGCATGACTATTTCAACTGTGACCTGCCCCTGACTTTGCTTTACAGGAATGTCCCCCCATGTAAAAGACAAACAATATCCGTCTAAGTTTTAAAAAATAAAGACCACATCCCTGGATATGCATCAACTATTCTTCTCTTGTAAATTATATTCTCCATGCTCATCTTCCGGTGTCTATGTAGAAACAATAAAAAATATTCCATCTCAGAGAGAAAAAAAAGTTACTGCAAACCCACTTATTCTCAAGAAACAGCTCCTTTCTCAAACTTCCAGACTGTGAAATGAGTCAGGAACTCCTCTCCTGAACGCCTCCTCACTCAGAACATTTCATCTAGGCTTTGATTTCTACCCCATGATGTTACAATTTCAGATAACCAGGAAACTCCCTGTGCTCAAATATGCCTGCTGTATTTTCAGTCCTTGTCTCAGTTAGTCTCAGTAACAGCCAACAGAGACAATCGCTTTTCTTTTGTTATCGGACATTATTACCTGGCCTTTAGAATCCCACTGATTTCTGGTGTGTGTGTGTGTTCTTCTCTGTGACAATATATTTTCAATCTTTGCAAGCTATTCTACTACAAACATATTAAAATGCATCAAAATTATTTATTGATATTATCATTAGTCTCTCTAGCATTTTTCCCAGGTATTCAGATCCATACCAAACATTTCAATTACCAGTCAAATAAACAAATGAATCCTTCTTTGTTGATTTACTGTTCTCATCTGTTTGTTCATTATAGGTCACTGCTCACTCAAGAGTTATACTTGCCTAAAATGACAGACACACCGGTATTCATAAGGAAATAAGAGAAAAATGATCACTAGATATTTCTTTATAAGTGCCTTTGTCCTTTTTAAAATGAATTCATAATTTCTCAATACTCAATTCAGATTGTAATAATCTAATTTATCAGTCTTCTCTCTCTTTGACTTCTATACTACAGGGGGCTGCACACATCACTACACATAGGTTGAAGTTTTCTAATTTCTACATCTATGTGTTTTCTTCTCCATCTGAATTTAGCATCCCCATGGCATCAAGGTCAGACTAGAGTTATAATTTTATTTCCATAATCATATATTCTAATGCAAACGTAGGGGCTAAATATGTTTTAAATGGATAGTTGAATGCTAATAAGTCAGTACTTTTTAACTTTCTAACTCCAATTTTCATAGACATTTTAGTAGATGTTCCCAGAATGAGAGACCCTGTGATTAACACTGGGGAGGTTTGCACTTCAACTTCTACCTACAGACTCTAACACATACTGTGTCAGAAGGAGTACTTCAATGTGCCTTTGGTATTTATAATTTGAGAAGAAATTCTGATCAACATGGTGCTATTAATGAATGAAAACTACATCAAATATAACAGATACTCGGTTTTGTTTAACTGTATCACCAATGCTAAGAATGAGAGTCCGTTTGTTAAAACATATTTTAAAGTTAAAGTCAAAAGTAAGATCTTTCCATAAGAAGTATCCTTATACTGATAAAACCTCTGCTAAGCATCAAATGCCATACAAGTAGGCACCCAGGTAACTTGGATAAATGCTTCATCAATAGACACAAGAGGAGATTTCCAATTGCAGATCAAAACCTTAGTACTTCTCTCTACAAAACCATGGTTTTTTAGTTTTGTATAGAGCACATTCCAAACTAGAGACTTGACAAGTTGTTGTCAACCTTCCTAACACTGCAACCCCTTCTTAATACAGTTCCTCATGTTGTAGTGATTCCCAAACCATAAAATTATATTCATTCCAACTTCAGAACTGTGATTTTGCTACTGCTGTGAATCATAATGTAAATATCTGATATGCAGATGGCAAGGAGAACCCTGTGAAAAGGGTTGTGACCCACAGGTTGAGAATCCCTGCTTTAAACAAGTAGAAATCATTGCTCTCTGAATGGGTTCTATACTACCCTTCTTTAACAGGTGACAAGCAGGGACTTCTGTTTGGCAAATAGAAAGTTCTAACATATGCTGCGACAAACAAGCTTATGTAACAATAGAACACCCATCCTGGTATTCAGATCTCTTATTAAGAACAACAGGATAGCAAAGTGACTCATCAGCTGTGTGCTCTCTCTTGATTCTAGTAATTTGGGACAAGTGTGGGGAAGTTACAGTTGTTAATGTGCAGCTCTAAATGACAGATGAGAGAAGTTACTAAGCAACATTAAGTACTTGCATTTTTCTATTCTTCCAAAGCTGTCCAAAGCTGAATAATTCCATAATATAAAGGGAAAAGAGAAGGTAATGTAGGAGTCTTGTTTTTGACTGAATGAAAATGTTCTGTTTAATAATTCAGAGAATGCGATTAACCGTGAATGCATCAACTTTGGTCTAAATGATTACGTCAACTTAGGTGTAATCCCCTGAACTCACTGTCACCTTCTAGCCTAGCTGTAAGCTACATAGATCAGAGCCACAATGAAGAGCAACAAAATGGAGTGGGGCAGGTAGCTTTGAGAGAGTCATCCTTTTGGTCCTGGCAACCGGATTCTCTCCATGCAACTTGGTTCTCCTGTTAGTATCAGCTTTTAATTCTTATGAAAGTAAGATTATATGAGTAAATCATGTACTTGGCTCTGGATTATGTATGTTTCCTTGGGCCCTTCCAAGTTACTAGAGTTATGGCAACTTTTCGCACTGTAAGGATTTCTTTCATTTCCTGACTCATCCTTTGCTGACCCTGGCAGAATGCTTCACAAGGAAATCTATCAATGGCTGAAGAATGAAATCAGATACAGGGGCATGGTGTTAATGTGTCTGTCTCTTGATGTGGCAATCTTAGTAACTCCATTCAAATAACCCTTAAACATCCCAGAATTAACTGGCTATTTTTTTACAAAATTCAAAATCCACTTGAAGAAAGTCCAGACAAGTGAGACTTTTCCAGGTCTCCCACTCTTCATTAGCCAGCAAAGAGAAGGTTTGGTGAACAGCCAAGGAAGAAACACTCCCTTATGTTCTCTGTGTCAGCAAAACAGGTTGCTGAATAAACCACCAACTCATCTTTCTTCAGGTTCTGTTTTCAGGTCAAGAATTTTGTAATGGTTTCCCATAGCACACTCCATTTCTTTTGGTTTATATTTAACTCAAAGGCTGTCTGTCTGGACAATAGGTTTCCTCACATAAGAGGTACGCATAGGTAACAACAACAGACTAATCAATATAGAACAGAACAGAATGCTATCTGTTATACTCAGTGTACAGCATGAATGTGTTTTCAGAACGTTAGGAAGAAAAATGAAAGAGCTCTCATCATAGTTTTAGAATGGTGTGAAAAATTATGATTTCTGAGGTTTGTGTGTTATTTACCCCTTGGGGTGAAGTTTATAATGCATTTCTGATTTACCTGCATTATCAGTAACCTCTTTTTAAATATTTCAAGAAAATAATTTTGAGTAAAATAATGAAGACAGTATAGAAAGAAAATGTAAGATGGTAAATAACTTTGCAAGTATCGCCAATTTAATTAATATAAAGAAAAATAACGGCTGTATACATTTAGAGTCCCTTTAGGACATTTTTTTCTTAATATCTCTGAAACAAGATTTCAAGTCATGTGGGACTAGAAATAGCTAATGTGATTCACCCTTCTATCTGTGCTCTCTCTCTCTCTCTCTCTCTCTCTCTCTCTCTCTCTCTCTCTCATATCTGTACAAATGTGTATAAGTGGGGCATATGTATATGTGTGAGTGGATGTGTGTGTGTGCCATGTGTGGTATAATTGTAGGGTTATATGCTTGTACATGTTTATGGATGTGTGCACATTTGTGTGGGCGTGGAGGCTAGAAGTTGACTTCAAGTGTCTTCCTATATAGCTTACCATTAGTTATTTGTTTGTTTGTTTGTTTGTTTACTGAATCAAGAGTTAACTGATTCAGCTAGACTGGCTGACCAGTGAATTCCTGGAGGACAGTGAGTTCTTAGAGACAGGAGGATCCCTGTCTCTGCCACTCACAGCACTGGAGTTACAGAGGCAAAGCATCATGCTTTTGGTCCATGTGGGTACTGAAGATGGAAGGGAAGAACTTTGAGCTCATGTGACAAAACCCTTTCCTCTTGGGCCCTCCCCTCTGTACTACCCCATATATTTTGCATATTTATAATGAATATTCTTTCCTAAAGTCTCAACATAAACACTTAAAGCAAATATTTATATGTAGTGGGTTTTATTTTTATCTTGGTTATTTTAAAAGAAATCTGAGCCACATTTAAATATTAGACTGATGCTTAATCTAACATTAAGTATTGAGTCCAGGCAGGCATTTTGAACAGAGTCAGAAATGTTAAACTCTATTTCACAATTTGTAAGAAATAAATGAAAAGAAATTCAAATTAGCGTATTTGCATATTGAGCAGTTTTATGTGAGGTTGATGTTTTCCAAACTATTATCTATATTTCTATCTCATCATGAACAATCAAAATGTGGAATTATCTAAAAGCAAAGAAAATAAATTATAAAGCAAGGACCAGCTGCTTTGCTAGGGGAACATCAGACTGTGATTACTCATTTAATGAAACTCTGAAGACATTTTAAATAGCTAACACACTTCTCTTCCGACCTGTCCTCCTACTGATTAAAATTCCTATGTGGTAACTGATTTATGGGCATTAGAGAGAAGAATAGTATAGAATGATTTGACCTCAGAAGGGACTATGAAACAAGCCTCCCACTTGAAAAGCCATGTGCTAGGTCCAATTCAAGTAGTCATGGGTTTTAATATGTAAAGAAAAAATAGAATTTAAATTATCACAAGAACTGAATGCACTTCTCTGGAAGACAGATTGAAGACTGATTTTCGCTTTATTAACTATGGTTTAATTCTCTGGTGGTAATGTTGAATGCAAAGTTCTACTGACAGACATGAACATCATGTTCATGGGTTACGTATGGTTAGATTAAAACTGTCTACAAAGTTTTTCTCCAGTAAATCTAAGACATAAAACAATCTTGAAGCTTTGTTTCAGGCCAGGGATGTAGCTTAGACAATAAAGTGCTTGCTTACTTTGCAAGAAGTCCTGGGTTGATTTTTGAGCACCACATATACCAGATGTGGTGCCACACAACACAAAGCCAGCATTAGAAAGTGAAGTAAGAAATATCAGACATTTCATGTTGCCTTCAGCTACATCATGAATTGGAGACCAACTTGCACTATTTGACAACTTGTCTCCACATAAATGAAGTGTTTTCAACTTCATGCTACTACCAAAGGACAGAGTTCCTTTGATGTCATTATTCCAATATTTGGTTTTATTTTCTGTCTAAAGATAAATTAATATTTCAACCCCCAAAATTAGATGTCAACAAATAATTTTAACTTGTGATTTGAAAATAATATATTAATTTATCATATTATATCTATCCCATAAACATAATAAGAAATCTAAAATACCCAGGAATTAGGAGCTTCCTAAGTGGAGACCTGAAACATAGATAGAGATTTCCACATCTAACTCAAAAAACATGCAAAGTCAAAACACAGCTATACAGAGAATACCATGTAAACTAACCTTCATGCTATTTGTACAAATTGGGCATAAGAAATTAATTTTGTGCTTTGATGCAAGTCTCATCCACCAAGATATTTTATTAATGCAGAGAAATATCTCTCCCAGAATATGAAGCACACTTTAAGTCCCAAGAATTTAGCATAATAGACTCACAACCTAAACTGCAGAGGGAACTAAATGTGTTTTAAATGATTTTAGAGTGTTTTTATAAGTCTTTCTTATCCCAGTTATCTGTCTGCCTCTGACCTTATATTGAAATATGATTTTCTGATTTATTGAGGACATTAGTTTTAACCATTATACAAGTGGGTTTCCCTATTATTCAAGGTGCTGAATTCAGTTGATTATATCAAGTTCTTATTAAGCTCCAAAACTGTGTTCTGTAAAGCAGTACAATTCTGAAAATAAACAAGTAGTCTTAGCTTCTGTCTTCAGTGAAGAAACCAAATAATTTCTGCCTTCATTGACAAGAAAAAGCACAAACTAGAGTAACCCCACAGACTGTAGAGCCAGTGGTTAGAATCCAGACAGAATCCACACTGTTTCTCATATTAAAGTAGAAATTTAAAACATTAAGATGCTCCTTGAAGTGAAACATTTCAGTGTGTAGAAAAACCAAGAAGAGTTTGTTTGTCTAGAAATAACCTGCAGACAGAGGAGGAAATGTAAGCAGAAACAATGGAGGTGAGAATAGTGTATATTCTCAGGGTTATAATAAGACCAGGGCTTATTAGTAAGCTTGCAGCTTCTTGTTTAAGAGTATAATTTGCAGAGTCAGACGGTCTGGATTCAAGACTCACATCTACATCTACCAACTTGTAACTGTGGAAAAAGTTACTTGACCCTTCTTCATTTATATTCTTCAGTTTGCTCCTTTATATAATGGGAAGGAATAATATGCGTACGATTGTCAAGATAAGGTTATAGTCAAGATTACATGTATGATGCTTGTAAAAGCACTGTCATGTAGGGCACACTGTATAAAAGCCACTGTCATTGTATTTAAGTTATTAGTGGCTGTTTAAAAGTCAACCCTCAACACAGTTTCCACTCCCAACAAGACATGTTACAAATGACAAGAGAATGAGTCAGGTCCAAAGGGATGTTTACAACCCACTATCACACACATACACTCACATTTCCCGGTCACAAACACACACGCACATGCACACACACACACACACACACACACACACACACACACACACTTGAGAATAGTGCTGGAGCATGAACCCTGTTTATAGAGCACTTTTCTCTATTTTCTGATTTTTGAGTCTATATTTGCTTTTACTCCTTGCATTTAGTGTGATTGGCAGCTGCCAGTCAAAAATGACCAAGTCAAGGACACTGTGCTTTAAATTTACCATGCAATGCAAACTTCCTGTTAAAAGGCGAACCCTTCATTTCAAATTGTTGGCTCAGATAACCCATAAGGAAAAATAAAAATCTGCTGTTTAAATTTAGCATGCTGAGAAAGACCAATCCTGGAATATTGTTTGGCTTTAAGCCTATAACATTTTCAGTGCACTCTTACTTGTGTTCTCATCTGTGGGAAGAAGATAAGTGACAGTAGCCAGGTTACGCTCCTTCACATGTGACAGTTTACCCAAGGGAATCATTTTGGTTTTATCCTCATTAGGTAAAAGTGGCCTTTACTTTCCTGGCAAATTTTTAGGAAATGATTATGCAAGAACAGTGGTATTCAATGTTGTCATCACTTCATCTTGTCACCTGGCCCATCCACACAGTATTCTTTATCAGTTTACTTTTCTTTTTAAAATAAGGATTGCCCAAAGGGAAAACTAATTAATTTTTATAACCAAACATCATAGGATATGTCCGAGTCTCTGCTTTATCCTTGACTTTAAAGTCTACCACAAATACATCCCAAAGAACTTTTATTTCCATGTCTCGCAGGATAAAAGGGGTACCCATATTTATACAGCAGCCACCTATGGCCTATGGAGGAGTTCCCTCTTGGAACTTTCAGATCATTTCCTCCCATATTAGCTCCATCATCTTCTGATTCCTGGAACCCAGCCAAGTTTTGTTTCCACAGTTTGTAAAGCCAGAAATTGGAATGGTGACTATGCCAAGTTCAGACTTGGGGTCAAGTGAGATTCCAATTTTTGTGGTTTGAGTCTTGAGTACAAAGAGAGCAAGGCAATCTCTCTTACCTAGCATGATTTCTCAAGTACCTCCAAATCTCAGCCCCTTCAAAAACGATACACTGAAGCCAACTGCGTCACAGCACAATTCTTTCTTAATAGAACAGGTAGCAGTGACTAGGAGTGGGAGGCACACCAGGGAGGTTATCACAGCCTACCATTGTCAACTCTATTACTTTCAATATATTCTTTTTAAATTCAACCCTGGGTTGGATTTTCTTTTAAATGGTAGAAAATATCTTCCTTCTATAGCTTCTACACTGTCGGTAAGATAATTTATTCAACATGCTTTACCCACAGAACTCTTATTTGAAGTTAAACTTCATGTCAGGATTTCAGGAAAGAGAAAATCCTACAGGACGTGGAAAAGAATATCGTCCCCAACTTTGCCTAAAGCTTCCCCTGGGCAGGAGCTCTTGGCTGGAGGTATTGCTTCTGTGGAGGTTCTGTAGCTGTCATGCATAGACAAGCACGGTTCTGATCCAGAAGCCATCCAGGAAAAGATAATGTTCAAATGGCTTCCCTTGCCTGTGTATAGCCCCAGTTGTTATTAGTAGGTAGATTTAGATTCAGGGACTAACTTTGAGATTTCTGACAACAAATAGTTCTTTCTTTCAAAAGCACACAAGGCAAAGTGTGAGTCACAAGCTTCTTGCCTCGGCCAGGCACGGTCGCAACAAATTTCGCTAATGGTTTAAAAATTAAAATAAGATCTCTACAAAGTACTTTTAACTATTATCTTCCCAGATACAATACCGTCCTCTTGCAGTATGAAAAAAAATTGTGAAGTATGAAGTAAGCACATGGCTATAACTTGGCTCCAATAAGATTCTTTCTTGAAGAACTCTTGATAGATGGCTGTGGGATTCTTAGCCAGGTTTTTTTTTTTTTTCAATTAGCTGAATATCTGATTTCAAGTACTCAGCGTCTGTTGTCATAGTGTTATGGAACTGCTTGGAAACTCACCACCGCATATTCTTACAGTAAGGATTCTCTCTCTCTCTCTCTCTCTCTCTCTCTCTCTCTCTCTCTCTCTCTCTCATTCTCTCTCCCTCTTATTCTCTCTCTCTTTCTCATTCTCTCTCCCTCTTATTCTCTCTCTCTCATTCTCTCTCCCTCTCCCTCTCCCTCTCATTCTCTCTCTCTCTCTCTCTCTCTCTCTCTCTCTCTCTCTCTCTCTCTTTATTGCTATGTAAAACATTTACCCTGCATATGTAGAACCATGGCAAACATATTTCCTGGGTCATAAGCTACTCAGAGTTACATTTAGAGATTATGCATGGGAGTTTTTGATAAACAGAATGGACCCCTAATAGTTGGATATTGCAAGAGCAAAAATTGCCCAAACACTGACTGAGCCTTTCTATTTAGAGAATTCTGAGGTGAGTAGCTGACTAGTTAAAAACAATTCTCATTACTCCTTGACCTGTCTTATTTGTAATAAAGTAATAGATTGGATGGTTTAGGGAAAGAGACAATTTTAAACTAAACTGGCAGGATAAATGCAGCCCTAGGTTTCCTCTTTTCTCATAACAGCGGATTTCAGAATTACATTGCGTTTTACAATTACTAATTTTAGTATCTTCTCTCTTTCTAATTTTTAGACAGACACTCCATAATCTAGAAATACCTGTGTAACTTGGTCTGGCCCCAAATTCAATAGTCCTTCTGTTTTAGAGCTGGGTAGGAGAACAGGTGTAAGTCCTGTCTTGCCATAGACTTTACCTCAAAAGTTCAAAACCACTTTGACCTATAAAGCCCGTGATAGTTTATATGCAGTTGTCAGTTGGAAGAGCCTCGAGTCCTGGGGTCTGGGTTAGGTACCTTCCGCTGTAACTATAATATTTCTTGGAATAAAATACAGTGAAACCGTCATTTCTCCAGCAAGCCTTCAACTAAGTGGAAGACATCTTTTCTAATTATGATACTCTTTTATTTCTCGTTTCTGTTGTGTTTTTCCTGTCATTTAAAAAAAAAATGGGTTGGGGGGGCGATTTTCCATGAGAGAAAAACTGGTCAGATAATCCCAACTGTTTTAATTATTTCTACTTTCCTTTCAGAAAAGACCTTTAGGATTCTGCCAAACTCCTTGTTTATTCGCTAATTTGCTTTACAATAGGCTGGCCCATGCTGACCTATTTTTAAAAGAGTTGGTTATCTGCACTTTGAATAAACTGGCTGGAGTTGTTTTGGAAAGTTCTTAAGCCTTCATTTTCTTCTGCCAGCGAACACAGCCCTGTTAAGTAGCTAAGTACAATGGCATCTATATGTAAAATCATCCCTTTCAAATCATAAGTATTTCAAACGATACTGGTTAGGAGCTGGAGACGATGGTAGCAGTAAGAACCTAGGAGGCTCTTCACCCCACCCACAGAGAACAACCTGAATGTTTAGCCAGATCATCCTTGTCACCCAGACTGTCATTAAGCAGCTAGCTGTATATCAAGTTCATCTTTAGTTTTAATGTTATAAAAGTAAGTAAACGTCATGCGTGTTTTGTTTGTTTGTTTGTTTGTTTATGTGCAAAATAGGAAATGAATCTAGAATGGAATTTAGGACAATCGGGGAATTTAAAAATCGAAGCCGGCTTCTTTGATTCCTCACCATCCGCCCCCACAAACCACCTTCCCTCTCATCCGTAACTTTCAGGAGGTCACACTCGCTCTCCAATCTCATTGCCTGGAATCACAATAAATCGAGCACTTTCCCCAGACTTACTTAGCTAACATTAGGTTCTCTGCTGCAGATAACAGCAGGCGACCAATAACTAGCACAGAAATGAGGGACACAAAATGCTTTCAGATTTGCATGGAAAATCTGAAGCTCTGCTTTCCTAACTTTCCTCGCCATTTCTTCTCGGCTTCCCTTCCCCCGCACCACATACCCAGAGGCCACTCAAACTGCCAACCGTGCTGAGTTGAACTTACTGCAGCGTGATGCAGGCGAAGGCTAGGCGCATCTCTGAAGCGAGAGCGACAGCTTTTCCGGAGATGAACTGGGACCAGCCAGCTCTCAGGATCCTTTCCAATTCACACGCTCTCAGCTCAGTCAGAAGGCTCCCACACAGCCCGGCTTCCCCCAAGAGCAAAGCTTCAAGAACTCTGCTCAGAGCATCCTCCTCCCTGCTGCCACCCCCTTCCAGAACACACGGCCCGTTGGAACTAGTGACTGAAAGATGGAAGTCTTCTTCCAGGCGATGGCACGGGCTGCTTGCAACCCACCACTCCCAGATCATTTGCAACTCAAAAACAGCGGAGGCTGAGAGCTGTAGGCTTCCGGAGCCTGAAAGTCAATTTTGGCTTCTTCTCTTCCCCACATCTCACTCCTCCCACTTCACCCTCCCCTGCCGAGGCCACCTCCAGTCCTCTGGTAGTCCGCACAGGCTAGGTATCGCTTAGGCTTCTTTCCTTATTGCAAACCAATAAGCATCGGGAATGAAACTGAATTTGTCAGAGAGGAAATACCTGTTGTCCGTGCCTATTGCTCTTCTCTCATCTGTCATGGTCCAGGATTTGTGTGACAACGCGTTGATTCGGGAACTGTGTGCAATGTGTGTGTGTGTGTGTTGATGAGGCGGCGGCGGTCTGCTTGGCTGCAAGCTATAGCCCTGCTGCCTGGCTGCTGAGGCTGCTGTTGCTACTATAGCCCTTGGAGCACAGGGGGAAATAAGACAGGGAGACAGGGCTTCCCAGCTGTTTTAACTGCTGGCTGAGTTATGATCAGGCGGTTGGGGAGACAGTGCAGCCATCAGTAGCTGTTATTGAGACTTTGAGCTGGATTGTCTTCAGTTCCTATCATTTAGTGTACATTTGTCCCTCCACCAGAAATCTGATGCCAGACTACCCTCTCTTTATTACTAAATTATATTCTAACTGGCTACTCAGTCGCAGCCCACTCACCTCATCCATTCAATGCTCTCTCTTGCTTCATCCCTGCTTGGTTACTTAGAGCGGTGACTGGATGGTGGATATGATAAACTACAAAGGCAATGAACTGATGATGAAGAAGAAAACTGGTGTGTAGTTATAACTAATCAGGACACAGATAAAGACGGTTTTTGAGTCATGTGATAAAAGTAATGTATTGGATAATAAAAATATAGCATCAATTTACATGATCCAACGTATGCAAAACCTGCTGGCAATTAAGGTGCAAGTGCACTTTCCTTTAGTGAAGGTTACACTGATGTGTGTGTTTTCATGGCTCTCAGTCTTCCTACAAAATATCCTCTATGATTTCAACAGATCAGCACCACGTTGTCTAATATAAATTCTGGGGGACCCTGCTTGTTATTTCTATGGGCACACACACACTCTATCCCATTGGTTACTCAGTCTCGGGCCCCACACATAGTGATATGAAGTCCGTTAGCCAGAAGAAATTACAGACATCCACATTGCTCATAAATGGTTAGCAGCATCTCAGTTTCTAACATCATCTGATCTAGCGATAGTTTATGTTCATGTTATGGTTCTGTAATAGAATGGAAATAATGAGTAGCATAAAACACACTCACACACACACACACACCAGTTCTCTCTTTCTCCCCCCTCACACACACACACACACACACACTAACACACACCTGTTCTCTCTTTCTTCCTCCCTCCCTCCCTCCCTCCCTCTCTCACACACACACACTCACACACACACACACACACACCTGTTCTCTCTTTCTCCCCCCTCACACACACACTCTCACACACACCTGTTCTCTCTTTCTCCCTCCCTCCCTCCCTCCCTCCCTCCCTCCCTCCCTCCCTCCCTCCCTCCCCCTTCTCTCTCTCACACACACCTGTTCTCTCTCTCTCTCTCTCTCTCTCTCTCTCACACACACACACACACACACACACACCAGTTCTCTCTTTCTCCCCCCTCACACACACACTCTCACACACACCTGTTCTCTCTTTCTCCCTCCCTCCATCCCTCCCTCCCTCCCTCCCTCCCTCCCTCTCTCCCTCCCTCCCTCCCCCCTTCTCTCTCTCTCTCTCTCTCACACACACACACACACACACTGAACAGCACTTCCACATTATTGTTAGTTTTCAGATTCTGAGCTAAAAATAACCTTAATTCTCTTCAATTTTATTTGTAACACATACCTGTAACTGTGCCTTTCTCTGAGCCTATCTTATGTCTACCATATTTATAATCAATAACAGGGCTTTTACAGTCATTATTAAACAAGATAGGAACATAAGAAAGTCAAACCCTAAATACAAGAAATTTAAAAGGAAGAAAGAGAACCATTTCTTTATTTGTTTATAAAAGAAGATCATAGCTTTTAGGTAAACAAGGACTAATTAGTGAACAAAGCATTTATCAATTATTTAATAGATATCAGTTTACCAAAATATTTACTATAATCATAGTGACAAATAAACGATCAATATTTTAGTTTAAAATATATAATATACTAAGATACAACCAGGAATATTTTTTCAGAATTTAGCTCCACTCCACTTCCTCATGCTCCTTTACTCTTTTTTTCCCAACATTTTATTAGATTTTTTTCATTTACATTTCAAATGCTATCCCTAAAGTCCCCTATACCCTCATCCTGCCCTGCTCCCCTACCTACTCACACCCACTTCTTGGCCCTGGCATTCCCCAGTACTGGGGCATAAAAGTTTGCAAGACCAAGGGGCCTCTCTTCTCAATGATGGCTGACTAGGCCATCTTCTGATACATATGCAGCTAGAGACACGAGCTCTGGGGGTACTAATTAGTTCATATTGTTGTTCCACCTATGGGGTTGCAGACCCCTTCAGCTCCTTGGGTACTTTCTCCAACTTCTCCATTGGGGGCCCTGTGTTCCATCCAATAGATGACTGTGAGCATCCACTTCTGTATTTGCCAGGCACTGGCATAGCCTCACAAGAGACAGCTATATCAGGGTCCTTTCAGCAAAATCTTGCTGACATATGCAATAGTGTCTGCATTTGGTGGCTGATTATGGAATGGATCCCTGGGTGGGTTAGTCTCAGGATGGTCAATCCTTTCATCTTAGCTCCAAACTTTGACTATAACTCCTTCCATGAGTATTTTTTCCCTCTTCTAAGGAGGAATGAAGTATCCACACGTTGATCTTCCTTCTTGATTTTCTTGTGTTTTACACATTGTATCTTGGGTATTCTAAGTTTCCGGGCTAATATCCACTTGTCAGTGAGTACATATCTAATGACTTCTTTTGTGATTGGTTTACTTCACTCAGGATGATATCCTCCAGATACATCCATTTGCCAAAGAATTTCATAAACTCATTGATTTTAATAGCTGAGTAGTACTCCATTGTGTAAATGTACCACATTTTCTGTATCCATTCCTCTGTTGAGGGACATCTGTGTTTTTTCCACCTTCTGGCTATTTTAAATAAGGCTGCTATGAACATAGTGGAGCATGTGTCCTTATTACCAGTTGGAACATATTCTGGGTATATGCCCAGGAGAGGTACTGCTGGATCTTCCGGTAGTACTATGTCCAATTTTCTGAGGAACCGCTATACTGATTTCCAGAGTGGGTGTACAAGCTTGCAATCCCACCAACAATGGAGGAGTGTTCCTCTTTCTCCACATCCTTGCCAGCATCTGCTGTCTCCTGAATTTTTGATCCTAGCCATTCTGACTGGTGTGAGGTGGAATCTCAGGGTTGTTTTGATTTGCATTTCCCTGATGATTAAGGATGTTGAAAATTTTTTCAAGTGCTTCTCAGCCCTTCGGTATTCCTAAGTTGAGAATTATTTGTTTAGCTCTCTACTCCATTTATTAATGGGGTTATTTGAATTTCTGGAGTTCAGCTTCTTGAGCTCTTTGTATATACTGGATATTAGTCCCCTATCAGATTTAGGATTGGTAAAAATCCTTTCCCAATCTGTTGGTGGCCTTTTTGTCTTATTGACAATATCTTTTGCCTTACAGAAGCTTTGCAATTTTATGAGGCCCCATTTGTTGATTCTTGATCTTACAGCACAGGCCATTGTTGTTCTGTTCAGGAATTTTCCCCCTATGCCCATATCTTCAAGGCTTTTCCCCACTTCCTCATCTATAAATTTCAGTGTCTCTGGTTTTTTGTGGAGGTCTTTGATCCACCTAGACTTGAACTTTGTACAAGGAGATAAGAATGGATCAACTCGAATTCTTCTACATGATAACTGCTAGTTGTGCCAGCACCACTTGTTGAAAATGCTGTCTTTTTTCCACTGGATACAACCAGGAATTTTAAGTATCAAAATATTTAATAAATCGTGTTATATTTTTGTCTTTCAATACTTTCTATCTCGTTTTTCTTTCTTTTTTTCTTTTTTCTTTTTTCTTTTTTTTTTCTTTTGGCTAAGTAGCACATAAAAATGCAAATCATTAAAATTACAAGGAGTAAATTCTGAAGTTTCATACTTTCAGGTGGTAGGTACAATATTAGGAAGTAATTTCCACTTCAGAGAAACATGTTCTGATAAGAAAATATGTTTATATCCTCTGAGCTTTGCTTTCAGACTCACTCCGTCAAATTACCTCAGCATCTGGAAGGTTCCAGTGTTCCCAGGTGGCCTTCCACCTCATGGTCTTATTGCACCAACCTCCAAGGGTCTGCCATTGTTTAGTGCTGTCAGAACTATTTAGCAAAGGGGATTTTTGTTTTCCCTTTTACTCTTGTTTTGAAATCCAAAATGTAGGGAAAGCAATGGAGTGTGGGACTGTGAAAGGCAGTCTGTTTTCTGGTTTAGCTAGGTTTAAACCCCAGAGACCCAGGGGATTAATCTACAAGGGACAGAAGGCCTATTTGCCATGCTCCTAGATATTGCCTCCTGACAGGAGTCCCCAGGTCAATAATTCTGTGGCCATCAGTCACATAAGCTGTCTAGACTCCACCCCCCACAGTTACTTGGCAACAACTAGGTAGCCCAGCCCACTATTAAAGGGCCTGCTTGGCCCCTTCTCTCTCTCTCATCTCTCTCTATTCCTCTTAAGCTCTTGTTCTCTTACTCCCACCTCTCACTCTCCTTCTCCTAATCCCTTCTTCTCTCTCTCAGTGTGGTCATGGCTGGCTTCTACTTCTCTATCTTTTCTCTCTCTTTCTGTTTTCTACAATAAAGCTCTAAACCATGGACTGCCTCCTTTTATTTAGACTTGCCATTCTGGAGCGATGGAATAGGCCTTCCTCTAAAAAGCTGCACCTAATCAATCTCCCACCAGACTGGACCAAGGGCTCTTGCCCACCCAGGAACCACCTAGAGCCTTCTCCTCTGCCTCCTTTTTTCTCTCCAGCCCCAGGGCTGAAAAACTGCCCTCTAAGGGCCCCCACTTTGTTCTCAGTTCTTCCTCGACATCCAGCGGTGTCTGGGATGTCTAAGACTGAGAGCCTGTGTCTCTGGCCTCTGTGAGGACCAGAGACCCCAGAGCAGGCTCTTCTGCAGTACCCAGTGGTGCCCTAGAGTCAGAGCTGAGACTGAGCCTTCCCCACCCTCCAGAGTAGGGTCCAGCAGTCTAACATGGTCCAATGCCTGTTCAGTGTCAGTCCCTCGGCAGTCTCCTGTGTTTACCTGTCTAGGAAGTGGGTCTCTCCTACCTTTTTATTTCCCCACACCTGATGCTCGACAATAGAGCATTCTTTAAAAAGAGTAATGTATTAGATATTTTTAATACTAGCATCTGCACTTGCTCAAAATAGAAGTGACTCAAGATATTGAAATAATAGTAACAACTATTGTACTCTATTTAAGCACTTTTAAAAATGCTGACAATATTGCTGAGATTTACCAAAACAAACGAACAAACAAACAAACAAAATAAAAAAAACAAAACAAAACACCATCTCTTCTGACAAAATGATCAAGCTTGGCAATGGAAAAGGAAAATCTTCAGCTGAGGACAAATGACAGATGCTCAATCCTCCCTCTTACAATTACAGGATTTTCCATTTCTTAAGGAAACTTGTAGATGACTACTTCACGGGATTCTCTTTCTTTCTGTAACATGTTCCTGTGATTAGATTTAAAGAAACATTTAAATTAATATCTTTACAAACTAAAATGGTGAGAAAAAATTAAAACTTCCTTGGAAATTCTCATTTGTAAAAAATATAGATATACAGTACATCAAAACACCTGAGTTTGGGGGATGTATCTGTGTGTGTATGTGTGTGTGTGTTCGTGCTCGTGCGCATGCACATACACATATATAGATATGTACACATGAAGGTGGAGGCCAGGGTCAGCATTGAGTATCTTTCTCTATCACTCTAGACTTTGTTCTCTGAAGTTGGTCGTTCAAGAGCCTAGAATTCATTGGTTTGCATTGTCCTTGCCGCAATGTCCTGAGGATCTTCCTGTCTCTGGAATTATAGGCATGAACCTCACATCCCTAAATATGTCTAAATGTTTATAGCACTATTTTTCACAGTCAGAAGATTATGAATAAATAAAGCAAAGGAGTAAATACAATAAGTTATGACTTCAAGATGCAGGTGTTTTGACTCTTCCTGTTTTTAGTTTGCTATTGGATACATGTAACATTATAATTACGTAACTCTCTTGGCATGATCCACAGACCTTAGTTATCCATTCACGTTTATCACTCACAGTTTGAACAGCACAGCATAACTAACACCGCCACCCCCTCCCCTGGAACTGCTCAACATTGGGTTTCTAGACTCCAAATACAATTAATAAATTCCCAAGAATCTCATCTATATATCTACAAAGAACGAACATCAAGATATTCCTAGTCCTAAGAAGCCTGTTGTTGTGTTCCCTTTACCAACTCCTTTCCAAAGCTTTGGCCATTCTTGAGAATATTGAACTAAGAAAGGCTTAAGAAAAGTAATTCCTTACAAACTCTGGATGTGGCTGCATTCTTAAAATCATAACAGTTTTAATTCAGCTATTATCACTATCAATAATGTAATTTTCTCTTCTTTCTTTCTTTCTTTTTTTCTTTCTTTCTTTTTTTCTTATTGGACATTTTCTTTATTTACATTTCAAATGTTTTCCTGTTTCCAGGTCCCCCCTCCTGAAACCCCCTATCCCATCCTTCCTCCCCCCTCCTTCTATGAGGGTGCTCCCCACCCACCCACCCACTCCTGTCTTCCCACCCTGGCATTCCAGACACTGGAGCCTTGAAAACCCTCAGACCCAAGGGCCACTCCTCTCAATAATGTAATTCTTAACCAAAACACAATACTGTTTACGTAATCATGTATCATGTTACTTGTTTAAAAAGATGGATACATTTCTTTTTCTTCATCATTGCAAACTGATATTCAGAAATTACATGCCACGCTAATTTTATGCTCTAGTATCCATGACTATCATCATCAAAAAAAACAAAAACAAAAACAAAAAATGAAACATTTCATTTTGTTATAAAGTCAGATTTTAAAGAGACTCCATAAACATATGTATTCTTACATTCAATTTTTGTATGTTCTAAAGTTCAGAAAAAAATCAAATTCTTCAAATTCCTAGTATCTTGATTTAATTCTTATTAATTTTGACTTGAGTTATGAGAAAAACTATTTTCTAAACTAAACACTTCCCTGAGAATTTTGTTTGTTTGTTTGTTTGTTTCAAAGCTATGAATACTGTATGTAGGTTGGAAGGTTAGAAGGGATACAGAAAAGATATAATTCTCTTGTGTTCTCTTTAAAAATAACAACCTTCAGATATTAGATTTAAATGGGCCCTAGAAGTCATCTAATTTGATTCTCGTCTTTTACAGCAGAAGAAGGCAACAACGCAGATCACTAATGCTTACTGCTCGGAAGCCATGCCACAAGTCTTCCCAGGGTGCTTTCTGTCTTACACAAACAGATGCTTCAAGTCCTGACTAGGTCAAGGAGATGTGGCCTTTGGAAAATTGCCTTTTCCTATTTTTGTCTTATTCACTTATAAACAGAATAACTACAGTATGTACCTGATAAAACAGTGGCTGAGGAAATCAAGAAATACAGTACCTGAAGATGACATCATATATATATACAAACACACACACACACACACACACACACATACACACACACATACACACACACGTAATGTGGTTTTTATGACTAGTGTATAATCTCTCATTCAAAATGTAAAATCTGAGGTGAAAACTTTGAGTACCTAGCTCACAATTAATTTTAATTTACTGATTTATAAGTGAATTTATAAGTGACTAGAGATAGGAGAATCTAAATGATTCATTTAGGGACAAAAAGCATACTTTTAAAATCAGAGACATAAAGAATTCTGTCCTATATTTCAAAGAAGGTAATTTGTGTTGTATGGTTACCTAAGCAAGCGATAATCAATAACACAAATTAATGAAGCTATTTAGTTCAAATTTTATAAGGTACACACAATATGAGAAACCCTAAGCTAGGTAATTAAGGAGCTGCAGGAAAAGCAACAAAGGAGGATTTAGAACATGAAGTAAGAAATCTATGACAGAGAAATTGTAATTCTGCAGTTGAACTTTTATGTGGGAAATTAGCAGATGGCAATATGGTCTAGTCATTTATTTGGCTGTCTTCACGATGGATGTAGAGCACAAAACAATTGATTTTAACAGTGGACGTCAACATAGAGTCCCTGGAAATGCCATATTTTATATTCCAAGCCATTACTTTATTATTGAGGTCACTAGTTGACCAAAAGAAGGGACATACATATTCTAGAGTGACTGTCTTCATTGTTTTCTTAGAAACCAGAACAGCAACTCATTCCTTGAAGGATTCCTGCTACTTTGCACAAGACTGTATTTTTTATGATTCTTTATAAGGCTTATATAAATACGTTCACATTGCTTCACTGCTCAATACAGCACATTATTTAGATTTTCAATTGCATTGATATAGAACAGAACGAAATACGAATTTTAAATGTCATGTTTATAAAAGAACAGATTGTTTCTGATTAATAAATACCTGCCTTAATATACCATCTATAAATTTAAAATAAACACATTAGTCTTAAGATATTTAAATGATTACATCTGATTAAGAATGAGTATAGTTTAAAGAAGAATGCTTTAAGAGGAAATGGAGATTTTTTTTTGAGTTTGTAGCTTGAACAGCATTTTGTTCTTTTACAGTGATTTAATTTATTTTTTTATTGAGCTAAAATAAAGATTCCTTTAACTTCAAGAAAAATAGATAACCTTAAAGGAAGAGGCAGAAAATCTGTAATGAGGCTGATAGCCACAAGCAATATGTACTAAAAACAGGTAGGCAAGCAGAGGGTAGGTTTAATAGCACATTGTTGCAAAGGTAGCTACAGGATGATTGTGAAAATTTCATAATGGAATTTATTATCATTATCCTCACTGCTGAAAATCAGCCATCTGCATCATGTTTGTCCTTGAAGGTACTTCCAGAAAACAGAAGGCATTTCTTCAATTAACCTGCTCAGCCTCTACTGGCTAGGAGATAAATATGGATATTAAGATAAGAAAATGTGTTTGCTAAAGGAAACCTCATTCTAGGCTCAATTAAATCACTTAAAACTGAACTCTAATGTTTCTGTAATGGCTTTTTATTGTGAAATTTCTATGCCTCTAGCCTGAAGAATTGATCAAGGAAAAGCTTAATTAACTATGTGACCTACACAGTCCAAATAGTTCTTCCTGTTAAAACCATTCATTTGATCCTATAGTGAATAATTTTTGTCTGTATATTATAACAACGTATTAAATGTCATATTAAATGACGGCAGAAAATGATTGCTTGAACAGGGGTGCTTTATCAATCATAATCTTCCAATTGTTCGTATATGCTATTATATATTTATGGCCTTTTGATTCTTATCAGTAATAATAGCATATATCTTATGTTAATGAGATACATTATGTTATTGAGATTCTGCTTCATAACTCATCTTGAAGTATTGTGAACATGATTTAATCAGTTGTAGAAATGGAAATAAAAGTATATTTCAGCGATAGGAATGAAGACATTTATCACTGAGTCCAAATATTTGAGTTTGATATCCTAGACCCAAATAATTTAAGGAGAAAAGAAGTTCCTACAAGTTGTCCTATGACTTTTATATGTACCTATTGCGTGTGTGCATGTGTGTGTATGTGTGTCTGTGGTGTGTTGGTAGGTAAGCCAACATATTAAGCAAGTAAATGCAAATAAAATGATTAAGCAAAATTTAGTTTTATACTTCAATTCATTAATAATACATATATTCAACCTCTTGATTAAATGGTTTTCTTTTCTTTTTGTATTATTTTTAATCATTTTTATAGTCCAGTAGTTATCCCCCTCCCTATCTAACCTTTGACTAATATTCATCCCATACCTCCTCATCCAGTCTCCACTGCCTCCACCTCCACCTCCACCCCACCAGACCTCCTTACTCTCTGTGGCTTCAAGTCTCTCAAGGGCTCATTGCATCTTCTTTCACTGAGATCAGACCAGGCAGTCCTCTGTTGTTTTTGTGTCAGGGGCCTCGGATAAACTAGTGTATTCTACCTGGTTTGTAGCTCAGTGTCTGAGAGATCTCAGGGGTTCAGGTTAGTTGAGATTGCTGGTCTTCCTATTGGGTTGCCCTCCTCATCAGCTTCTTCCAGCTTTTCCCTAATTTAACAATAGGGGTCATTAGCTTCTGTCCATTTGTTGGGTCTAACTATCTGCATCTGACTCTTTCAGCTGCTTGTTAGGACTTTTGGAGGGGAGTCATGACAGGCCCCTATTTCTAAGCACAACATAGGATCAGTAAGTGTCAGGCCTTGGGGTCTCCCCTTGAGCTGGATCCAAATTTGGGCCTGACATTGGACCTTCTTTCCCTCAGGCTCTTCTACATTTTTTCTCTGCAGTTCTTTTAGACAGGAACAATTCTGGGTCAGAGTTTTTGACTGTGCAATGGCAACCCCATCCCTCCTCTTGATGTCCTGTCTTCTGCTGGAGGTGGATTATACAAGTCCCCTAACCCCATTGTAGGGCATTTCATCTAAGGTCTATCCCTTTGATTCCAGAGACTCTCTTACCTAACAAGTCTCTGGTACATTCTAGAGGGTCCTCCCACCCTCCTACCTCCCGAGGTTGCCTGTTTCCATTCTTTCTGCTGGCCCTCAGGGCTTCAGACCTGTCACCAGCCCCCAATACCTGGTCATGTTCCTCTTTTCTCTTCCCTGCCCTTCTCCCACCTAATTCCCTCCCTCCCTCTGCCCCCCTTGATTGCTTTCTTCTCCCTCCCAAGTAGGACTGAGGCATTCTCATTTGGGCCCTTCAGCTTGTTAACCTTCTTGGGTTCTATGGATTGTGTCCTGGGTATTTTGAATGGTTTTTTTTTTGGGGGGGGTAATATTCACTTATTAGTGAGTACATACCATTCATGTCCTTTGGGGTCTGAGTTACCTCATTTAAGATGATATTTTCTAGTTTCATCCATTTGTCTGGAAAACTCATGATGTCCTCGTTCTTTTTTTTTTTTTTTTATTAATTAGGTATTTTCTTCATTTACATTTCCAATGCTACCCCATAATTTCCCGGAACCCTCCCCCCCACTCCCACTTCTTGGCCCTGGCGTTCCCCTCGTTCTTAATAGCTGAGTAGTATTCCATTGTATAAATGAACCACAGTTTCTGTATCCATTCTTTGTTGTGGTACATCTGGTTTGTTTCTAGACTATCCGGCTGCTATGAGCATAGTGGAAGATGAGTTCCTGTGGCATTGGGGGGGGGGGCATCTATATGCCAAAAAGTGGTACAGCTGGGTCTTCAGGTAGATCTATTTCCAATTTTCTGAGGAACCTCCAGATTGATTTCCAGAGTGGTTATAAGAGTTCCCAATCCCACCAGCAATGGAGGAGTGTTCTTTTTTCTCCATTTCCTTGCAAACATGTGCTGTCACCTGGGTTTTTGATTTTAGCCCTTCTGACTTGTAAGGTGGAATCTCAGGATCATTTTGATTTGCATTTCCCTCATCACTAAGGACTTTTACTATTTCTTAAGTGCTTCTCAGCCACTCAAGATTCCTCTGTTGTAAATTCTCTGTTTAGTTCTATACCCCCGTTTTTGATTGGGTTGTTTGGATTTTTTGGTGGTTAGCTTCTTGAGTTCTTTATATATTTTGGATATTAGTCCTCTATTGGATATGGGGTTAGTGAAGATTTTTTTTCCCAAATTGTAGGTTGCTGGTTTTTCCTATTGACTATATCCTTTGCCTTACTAAAGCATTTCATTTTCTTTTTTTTTCCCATTCTTCCAAACACTATTTATTTTTTAATTCAGATCAGTGTGATTTAACTTGTGTCATAACAGAAACATTATAGGGAAAGATACCATGATTTGATCACAGGTTTTTTTTTAATTAGATATTTTCATCATTTACATTCCCAATGCTATCCCAAAAGTCTACCATACCCTCCCCCCCACTCCCCTACCCACCCACTCCCACTTTTTGGCACTGGCATTCCCTTGTACTGGGGCATATAAAGTTTGCAAGTCCAATGCGCCTCTCTTTCCAGTGGTAGCCGACTAGGCCATCTTTTGATACATATGCAGCTAGAGTCAAGAGCTCCGGGGTACTGGTTAGTTCATAATGTTGTTCCACCTATAGGGTTGCAGATCCCTTTAGCTCCTTGGGTACTTTCTCTAGCTCCTCCATTGGGGGCCCTGTGATTTATCCAATGGCTGACTGTGAGCATCCACTTCTGTGTTTGCTAGGACCTGGCATAGTCTCACAAGACACAGCTATATCTGGGTCCTTTCAGCAAAATCTTGCTAGTGTATGCAATGGTGTCAGCGTTTGGAAGCTGATTATGGGATGGATCCCTGGATATGGCAGTCTCTAGATAGTCCATCCTTTCATCACAGCTACGAACTTTGTCTCTGTAACTCCTTCCCTGGGTGTTTTGTTCCCAATTCTAAGAAGGTGCACAGTGTCAACACTTTGGTCTTCATTCTTCTTGAGTTTCATGCGTTTATCAAATTGTTTCTATATCTTGGGTATCCTAAGTTTTTGTGCTAATATCCACTTATCAGTGAGTACATATTGTGTGAGTTCCTTTGTGATTGGGTTACCTCACTCAGGATGATGCCCTCCAGGTCAATCCATTTGCCTAGGAATTTCACAAATTCATTCTTTTTAATAGCTGAGTAGTACTCCATTGTGTAAATGTACCACATTTTCTGTATCCATTCCTCTGTTGAGGGGCACCTGGGTTCTTTCCAGCTTCTGGCTATTATAAATAAGGCTGCTATGAACATAGTGGAGCATGTGTCCTTCTTACCAGTTGGGACATCTTCTGCATATATGCCCAGGAGAGGTATTCGGGGATCCTCCAGTAGTACTATGTCCAATTTTCTGAGGAACCGCCAGACTGATTTCAAGAGTAATTGTACAAGCTTGCAATCCCACCAATAATGGAGGAGTCTTCCTCTTTCTCCACATCCTTGCCAGCATCTGCTGTCACCTGAATTTTTTATCTTAGCCATTCTGACTGGTGTGAGATGGAATCTCAGGGTTGTTTTGATTTGCATTTCCCTAATGATTAAGGATGTTGAACATTTTTTTCAGGTGCTTCTCTGCCATTCGGTATTCCTCAGGTGAGAATTCTTTGATTTTTAATGGGGTTATTTGATTTTCTGGAGTCTACCTCCTTGAGTTCTTTATAGATATTGGATATTAGTCCCCTATCTGATTTAGGATAGGTAAAGATCCTTTCCCAATCTGTTGGTGGTCTTTTTGTCTTATTCACAGTGTCTTTTGCCTTGCAGAAGCTTTATTCCTATTCCTGAATAGAACAGCAATGGCTTGTTCTGTAAGATTGAGAATCGATAAATGGGACCTCACAAAGTTGCAAAGTGTTTCATTTTCATGAGATCCCATTTATCAATTCTTGATCTCAGAGCCTGAGCCATTGGAGTTCTGTTTAGGAAATTTTCCCCTGTCCAATGAGTTCAAAGCTCTTTCCTACTTTCTCTTCTATTAGATTTAGTGTATCTGGTTTCATGTTGAGGTCCTTGATCCACTTGAACTTGAGCTTTGTGCAAGTTGACAAATATGGATCTACCCCAGCAGAAGGTGCAGGCCTGAATGTAATTCAGGGGGAGGGAGATGATTTTTCCTGAGTCCACTGGGCTCCTTGGGACTCCCAGGTTCTGTGGCAGCTTGGGAGGGTTCCTGAGCTATTGAGCAATGTCCAGCAGAACTCCTGAGGGGCCTTCATACTGAAGTGTCTTCAGAGGAGCAGGCAAGCTGATGATCTTCAATGGTTTTCTTAACTAGCATGTAAATTTAAGTCTTCAAATAGTTTTTATTACATGTGTCTTAAGAAATAAAACTAAATTTTATAATGGATAATTATATTTTTATATAATATTGACTTTTCCCCTCAACTTATATGACGTGAATTTAGAGGTCATACTCTCTTGAATCATTTAGCCCAAAGGTACTTTCTAGGTTAAACGGTTCTGTGAAAGGCATAAGCATGTATGTGCTTTTACATGATTCAGAACTAAGAGCAGAGGTGAAACACAGTCAGCCTTTGTGTTGATCTAGAAGTGATTCAGAGATAGCTATTGGAGTATCAACAAACTTGTAGGTCATTGTCTACTGATAACTCTCTCATAATCAGTAGCTTGTAGAGCCAGGAACTGAAACTGCAGTATTTGATTCCATTCTACAGGATGTGATCTGAGTCTGTACTCTCTCCTTAGGTGGAAATATGACTTTCCATAAGATACTAAAAGTATTATGTAGGATTTATGAATAAGAAAAAGATATATCATTGCTTCTAACCTTAAGGGTTAATCTAAAATAAGCATACCAATCACCTAGACAGAGTACTATTCACCAGGGAGCTGTATATTGTAGAAACACAAGACAGTATATAAAGCCTGTTTAAACAATGGTCTCCCTGGATATTATCCAGTCTTACTTCTTGGGAGCATTTTCCTCCACAATAGTCCTCAAGGCCATTGTTTATCCCTTGAGCGTGCTCTAATTTACTCTACAGGAAACCCTATTTTCTATGCTTTTTACTAGGTGCCTTGTCTGAATTTTTTCAATGGAGATCATAAGGACTGGGGAAGTGTAGGGAGTTTAGAATGGGATCCCCTTTTACTCTGTTATGATTATTGATTCATATAAATACATGGATATCTGTATTCATGATAAGACTTTTAGTTAGAAATTTCATTTTATCCCAAAGGTCTCTTGCATTAAAATTTGTTTGTCTGATTTTCTGTTTGTTTGTTTATTTGTTTGTTTGCTTGTTTTTTCAAGATATGGTCATACTGGGTAGCCCTTGCTGTCCTGGAACTCATTATGTAGACCAGGCTGGCATCATACTCATAATGATCTCCCTGACTCTGCCTCCTGATTACAGGGATTAAAGGCATGTGCTACTACTTCTGGCCAAGGAAAGGCTTTTAAATACTGTAGTATATTATTCTATGTTTACATTCTGTTTATATTTTGTACAACAAAACTAGTTTATTTTTCATCAAGCTAATACTTCTATAATTGTTTATAACCAAGAGAAATAGTATTAACAAATGTCATAGTATTTAATACTATGCTAGTATCTTATAGGATACATACTAATCCCATTTTCAATGAAGAAATCTATTTTGATGAAGAAGTAGAATAACACAAGACTTAAATAACTTATAGCATTTGCATATGAGTCAAAAACATTGGGTCTCAATCATCTGGTTTCAATACTTAAATAGCTTGGGCACGTTCCCTATCCACTTCTAACGATTTGAATCTAAATTTAGAATGTTTAAGGCAATGTCATATGCACTAGTTTAACAAACATGAAATCAACATATAATGTTACTAACAATTAGAATGTCAATGATTTATTATAATGGCTAATCTCAATTATCAACATGTTGAAATCTAGAATCACTTGAAAGATAGGACTCTAAATATATATATATATATATATATGTCTGAGATTATCAGATTGTTTGAGATATTGTCATCCTAGACTGCATGTTAATAAAAAGGAGAACGTGAGCCGGGCGTGGTGGCGCATGCCTTTAATCCCAGCACTCGGGAGGCAGAGGCAGGCGGATTTCTGAGTTCGAGGCCAACCTGGTCTACAAAGTGAGTTCCAGGACAGCCAGAGCTATACAGAGAAACACTGTCTCGAAAAACCAAAAAAAAAAAAAAAAAAAAAAAGGAGAACGTAAGTTTAACAAAAACCTCTATCACTCACTTTGCCTAACTATGATGGTTCTACCTCCATAATTTATCCCATCATAAGAAACTGTGCTGTTGAATCAACATAAATCTTTTTGTGGCTTCTCTCAGGATATTTTATCACACCAACAAATATATAACTCAGAAATTTATATTAAATTTAAAACACCTAATATAAATTCTGGTGCAATCCATAAGATCATTTAATATCATCATGTGTGCCATATGTTTAAGTTTTGTTTATGTGCCAGTTTTGATTATATGCAAGTAAAATACAGCTTAACATTGTTATTAAGCTTCAGATTAAAGTTTTCTTACATTTTTATCTTCTATAATCTACTTCAAGTACATACATATTCATTGCAATATATAGTTTGTGTTTTAATACACTTCCTTTCAAAATAGGAAATAAATATGTAGAAATAACCTTAGTAACTGAGTAAATAATTAAAGGAACAACATTAATTCATTAACCTTGATAATTATATTGTATTTATAATATGTATACATATATAATACAAATATGTATATATAATAAAATACACTAAGTTATTATAGATAGCAGTATATCTGTGTTTTTCATCAACTTTATTATAATCTCATTTGTGTAATCTCTTTGTTCTTATCTGGTTACTTGAAAACTGTATAGAATAGGAAATATTGCCCAAATCCTCAGAGTATTAATATAACTTGTTTGGGATCTATCCAACTGCTGATAATATTTGGAAGCATTCAGTAAAAAGATTGACAATTTATAATCTAATATTGAAATTCAAGTATTTATATATTTTCATTTTTCTCTTATCAGTCTTAGTAAAAATATTAATTATATAAGCACATTTAATGAAATGACAGGGTTGTGATCTCAGACAATGAGTCAGCATCCAGGAAGCATACACCAGCTGATATGAAGACCCCAACACATATACAGAAGAGGACTGTCTGGTCTCGCCTCAGTGAAAAAGATGCACCTAATCCTCAAGGGACTTGAGGATCCAGGGAGTGGGAGGTCTGGTGGGTTGAATAAGGGGGGTTGGGATATCCTCTTGGAGACATGGAAAGAAGTATGGGATGAGGATCAGCCAGAGGGAGGACTGGGATGAAGTAATGACTGAACTGTAAAAGAAAAAGATTAAAGAATTCAAAAAAAAAAATCAGTCCAATGGATGGCTGTGTCTTCACTTCTGTAGTTGTCAGGCACTGGAAGAGCCTCTCAGGAGACGGATATATCAGGCTCCTGTCAGCAAGCACTTGTTGGCATCCATAATAGTGTCTGGGTTTGGTGACTATATATGGGATAGGTTCCCAGGTGGGGCAGTCTCTGGATGGCCTTTCCTTCAGTTTCTACTCCAAACTTTTCATCTCCTCCCATGGGTATTTTGATCCCCCTTCTAAGAATGACCGAAGTATCCACACTGTGGTCTTCCTTCTTCTTGAGTTTCATGTGGTCTGTGAATTGTATCTTGGGTATTCCGAACTTCTGGGCTAATATCGACTTATCAGTGAGTGTATACCATGTGTGTTCTTTTGCGACTGGATTACGTTACTCGGGATGATATTTTCTAGTTTCATCCATTTGCCTAAGAACTTCATGAATTTATCATTTTTAATAACAGAGTAGTAGTCCATTGTGTAAATGTACCACACTTTCTGTATCCATTCCTCTGTTGAAGGAAATATTGGATCTTTCCAGCTTCTGGCTATTTTAAATAAGGCTGCTATGCTAAGTAAACCATGTGCTCTTATTACATGTTAGAGCATCTTCTGGGTATATGCCCAGGAGTGGTATAGCTGAGTCCTCAGGTAATACTAGGTCCAATTTTCTTAGGAACCGCCAAATTGATTTCCAGAGTGGTTGTACCAGCTTGCAATCCCACCAGCAATGGATAAATGTTTCTCCTTCTCCACATTCTTGCCAGTATCTGCTGTCACCTGAGATTTTGATTTTAGCCATTCTGACTGGTGTGAGGTGGAATCTTAGGGTATTTTGATTTGCATTTCACTAACGATTAACAATGTTGAACATTTTTAGGTACTTCTCAGCCATTCTGTATTCATTAGTTGAGAATTCTTTGTTTAGCCCTGTACCCCATATTACATAGGGTTATTTTGTTCTCTGGAGTCTAACTTCTTAAGTTCTTTGTATATATCAAATAAAGGGTTGGTAAAGATCATTTCCCAATCTGTTGCTTGCCTTTTTGAGCATAAGGTACCGAATGGAGGAGCTAGAGAAAGGACCCAAAGAGCTGAAGGGGTTTGCAGCCCCATAGGAAGAACAACATTATGAACCAACCAGTACCCTCAGAGCTCCCAGAGAATAAACCACAAACCAAAGAGTACACATGGAGGGATGCAAGCCTTAAGCTGCATATGTAGCAAAGGATAGACTTGTGAACCTCAATGAAAGGAGAGGCCCTTGGTCTTGCGAAGGCTCGAAGCCCCAGTGTAGGGGAATGCCAGGACAGGAAAGTTGGAGTGTGTGGGTTAATGAGCAGGAGTAGGGGGATGGGATAGGGGTATTTTAAGAGGGGAAATGAGATAAAATTTGAAATGTAAATAAAGAAAATAGCTAATAGAAAATGAAAAAGTTAAAATAAAAACAAAAATCCAAACAAACAAACAAACAAAAAAGAATTTTAAAAATCTATATCTGGCAATCTTTTGATTATCCATGTTTCAGTTGAACTGACAAATTGAGGAACAATGAGTGAATCTATTCATTTTCTTTTCATCCAGACATTGTTTGAGGAAGGTGTAGTCCTCTAGCTATTGCTATTAGGAGCATCTTGAGCTCTGTGACCAGAATCCTAGTGGCTAGAGCAGGCAGCCACTTGCAGGAACATGTGAGTCATTCAGCTTTGAATGAAAGAATAGTGGTGCTAAATAGATAGAACATTCTCTGGTGTGCATTTCTTCACTTTGTTACCTAATTAGATATAAATGTATCCTATGTCACTTAAACAGTATACAAATGCCAGAATGAGAGAAACAAAAATGAAAGAAAGAGAAAGAAAGAAAGAAAGAAAGAAAGAAAGAAAGAAAGAAAGAAAGAAAGAAAGAAAGAAGAAAGGAAGGAAGGAAGGAAGAAAGAAAGAAAGAAAGAAAGAAAGAAAGAAAGAAAGAAAGAAAGAGAGAGAGAGAGAGAGAGAAAGAAAGAAAGAGAAAGGCAGAAGGAAAGAAAGACAGAAAGACAAAAAGAAAGAAAGAAAGAAGAAAAAAGAGAAAAGAACAAGAGAGAAAAGAAAAGAAAAGAAAAGAAAAGAAAAGAAAAGAAAAGAAAAGAAAAGAAAAGAAAAGAAAAGAAAAGAAAAGAAAAAAGAAAAGAGTGAGCCAAAATAAACTGTGACTTCCATCAGGTATTTTTGTGACAGCAACAAGCAAAGTGACTACTTATGAGTGCCAATATTGAGGTTGCATACTGTTGTTAAAATATGACAAAATGCCTTGTTCATGATCAGCATAGCTTTTCCAGCCTTCATATACCTTTAGAGAATGTAGGAAAATTTACTGCATGTCTGACCCCCTTAGACGTTTTTCAGAGCATTCTTCCTTGTGTAAGTCTCTCCTCAGTAGTTTGAATCACTCCCCTTGTTTAATTTTTCATAAGTAATTATTCAATCTCATTTTCTTTTGATATTTTGGTTTTCATCAGACTCATATTTGTTCAGGGTTCTAACTCAAAATAGAAGATATGACCTCGCATTTCAACAAGAACTGGGATCTCATTCATCTCACTCAACTTCAGCCTTGTGCACAGTGTTCTAACACCAAGGATCAGCTACATTTTATGATTCTCTTGGCAATTAACAATACTTCACTTTATAGTCAGCTCACATATTTTCTTTGAAATACACAGTCTATAATAATGATAAATCTTCCTATTAATGCCATTCTAATATCTGACTTCCTAATATTATGCAGAAGCTTAATTTTCCAGTGACTATAATAAGACAAATATTAAACATGGCCATGTCCTAGTCACATTATATAAATTATCACACTAACACCTCACTACCTCTGCTTTATTATGAGAACCATCATCTTTCTTAGTTTCTTCAGTCTTCTTTGAGCAACATCACTCATGATGGGCAAGTGTCCTACAGCCCTTCAGGCCCAAATTTGCATCATATTTTGGGAAGAGGCATTACTGTTATTTGCATAACTGTTATTATTGCTGTATTAGGCTACCTTTGAGATCAAGCTTTCCCTGTGTCAGGGCCTGGAGTAGATAGATTTCCAGGCCTACGATACCAGGCTCTATTGTATGTTTGTTTTATAAAACCAAATAATTATTAAAGAGGAAATTTAGTAATGATTGGTGTTAAAGGCTACAGTGAAAAATGCAGAGGGCATTTAAACAGAACATGTAGTGTAAGTCTCTAAGGAAATTAAAAGTATTCTAGAAACAAAATCCTTGAACTGCAATAGAAATTACGATTTACTATAGTCTCATCAGTAGACTGTGAGAATCAGAAGATTTTAAGATATTACAGGAGAGTTCACATGATATTGAAAACAAAACAATCAAGACAAAAAAGAACCAGGCACACAAGGGTTGCAGGATGCTTGCAATTGTTATATAGTGAATATAATCTGATGGAGAATGATTTAGGGATAAAACGGGAAAGGCAAGATAAAATATTTGATGTTACAACAGCAGAGGAAAGAACATAAAGTAAATGATAAACAAACAGGAACAGAACACTTTCTTCAGCCATCAGATTCAAATTATAGAAAAGCAAATCAAGTAGAAACATGAAAGGAAGAGCAGCAAAGAAATTCCTAATCTTTGAAGTAGTGAGCTTCAGGGAAATTGGTGTAATATTTGAAGTTCTGAAGAAAAATGCTCTATCAGATGAGGAATTCATACCCACTAAAATTGTCATTCCAAAGTGAAGAAAATAAACATATTTATATCTATATCTATATCATCTATATCTATATCTATACCTATACCTATACCTATATCATCTATATGATCTACATCATCTATATCATCATCTATATCAATCATCTATATCATCTATATCATCTATATCATCTATATCATCTATATCATCTATATCATCTATATCTATATTTATGTCTATGTCTATGTCTATGTCTATGTCTATATCTATATCTATATCTACACACACACACAAATTAAAGAAAAACAAAGCAGTAAATGTGTTACTTGCAAAGCTACCATGTATGAAATGACAAATCCATAAAGCATCAGAGATATCTCCCCCCCCATTGGATATTTTTTACATTTCAAATGTTATCCCCTTTTCCAATCTCCCCTCCAGAAACACCCTATCCTATCCACACTTCCCCCGCTTCTATAAGGGTGCTACCCCATCCACCCACCCACTCCCATCTCCCTGCTCTGACATTCTCCTACAATGGGAAATTGAGCCTTCACAGGACCAAGGGCGCCACTGATGCCTGATAAGGCCATCCTCTGGTACATATGCGGCTAGAGCCATGGGTCCATCCATGTGTACTCTTTGGTTGGGGTTTAGTCCCTGAAAGCTCTGGGCATCTGTTTGGTTGATATTGCTGTTCTTCCTATGGGGTTGCAAACCCCTTCAAATCCTTCAGTCCTTTTCCTAACTCCTCCATTCAGGTCCCTGTGCTCAGTCCAATGGTTGACTATGAGTATCTGCCTCTGTATTTGTCAGCTACTGGCAGAGCCTCTCAGGAGACAGCTATATCAGGCTTCTGATAGCCAGCACTTCCTGGCATCCACTATAGTGTCTGGGTTTGGTGGCTGTATATAGCACAGATCCCCAGATGGAACAGTCTCTGAATGGCCTTTCCTTCAGTCTCTGCTCCACAATTTGTTCCAGTATATCCTTTAGACAGGAGCAATTTAGTTAGGGATTCTATTGCTTTGAATGACACCATGGCCATGCAACTCTTTGGGACTAGCTTATAGTTCAGACATTTAGTCCATTATTATGGCATGAAACATGGAAATATACAAGCCGACATGATGCTAGAGAAGTAGCTAAGAGTTCTACATGTGGAACCAAAGGCAGCAAGACGAGAGTCATATTGAGTGTGGCTTGAACAACTGAGAACTAACAGCCTGTCCCCAGTGACACATACTTCTTCCAGTAAGAATACATCTCCTATAGCATCACTCTTATGAGCCTATAGGAGTCACTTTTATTGAAACTACAGCTAGAGAGAATAGAATATTTACAATTAACAAACTCAGACCAATTAATTAAAGGAAGAATACTCTAACATGCTGAAAAATATTATTTGTCTTATTTTTCTTGTTCCTAATTGATCTCAAAAATAGTATATTTAGTAAGAATGATGACAAGTTGCAGATTAAATGTGATCTATGAGTACATAGAATGAATGATATGATAATGGTGATGAGAGAAAGGAATAAACAACACTTTGGGGTAGGTTCTTATGAGTAATAGTATTGTTAAAAGTGGATTGAGAGTAATCGTAAGTATGTATTACAGATTCTAGGATAAACCACTCTGGCCTGTTGATAGAAATATGTGTGAAATTCTGAACGCATGAAAAAAAACCAATGATATTGATGCTTGTTGGAAAATGGAAAATCATTTTTTTCCAATGGAATGTCACTTGGTTTATCAACCCCATTCCAGAGCAGTTTGTACAGACTATAACCGTTAGTTAACACAGGACAAATTCTGTATTTGTGTGCAGTTTTTGTTTTGAATTTCATGCTTTGTTGGTTTACTCATCGCATTTTGGGGGTTTTTTTTTGAATTTTTATTTATTTGTTTGGTTTAGTTTTTGGGTTTACTTTTTGTTTTTGTTTGTTTTTAAAAGAGAAGTTGGGGGCAGGTAGCAAGGTTGGGTAAAAGGAAGAATATTATCAAAATATGTTATATGAAAAATTTGTAGTAAAAGTTTTAAAAATAGAATGAGATAAATGTTAAATGAAATTAAAGAAGAAGATACCAGGAAAAATGAATAAAGAAGGGATTCGAAGGTTACAAAATAATTTTAAAATATGGTAGATTGCAATCTGAACTATCACTCAGTTTAAACGTGGTTTATCTAAATACATAAGACTATAGACAAAAGTTCAAAGTAACATTAAGTAAATGAATAGTTAGATAACAGATCTATGTTGTGAACAAGGGTCCTTTCTACATATAAATATTTGGCTAATAAGTATATAAAGAAAAAATTCTAGCCAACAAGTAATCAGAATAAAGCTTAGCTAACTGTATTAGTTTAAGACACAGTATACTTCAAAGGTGCGGAAATCCATAAGATAATAAAGAAGGAAAGACCATTTCAAGAGCATGAAGAGGGCTCAAGTGGGCACAACAGTCCTTGTGTGTACTTCTTAACACAGCATCAGATTCATAAGGCAAATACAGAAACACAAGGAGACATCAGAAATCAATTAGAGTGTAGAGCTTTATAGGCCCTTTAACAGCCATCAACAGAGCAGACAGGTAGAATGTCAGTAACAATATAATTGAACTGATTCTTAACCACCAATAAGATAAATTTAAGTGACATTTATAACAGACTTTGTCCATAATCACAAAATGTGTTCTTCTTATGATTATCTGGGAAATTCACCAAGGTAAACCTGAGCAATTAAAAAGTCGAAGGGTAGGAATCATTCAAAATTTGCTCGCAAATTATAGTGGAAAAAAAAGAAATTGCAAAAATATCTCAAAATATGGGAAAACTAACTTGCATTTTTTTCTATATACTATACTTACTGTAGAAGTCAAGGAAATATTATTCTGCTGTATTGGGGAATTCAGTGGCTGAAACAAAAAAACCTAAATCACATATAATTGTGGCAATTGTACTTCAAGTCTGACAATTTGAATTCCATTCTTAGAACACACATTGCAGCTCCTGCAAAGTGAACTTGTACCTCCTCACATGCACTTGGAATGCACACATATAAAGACAAAATGTAAGCTTTTAAAATAAACAAAAATATTTACAAATAGCAAAACAAAGATAGGCAATTCATAATGGCCCATCATAGGACGATGCCATTCAATTGCATGAAATGATTTTTTTTCAGAAGAAATGCTTATGTTGAGATGAAGATTAAATCATCTTTCTTCAGTGATGTGTATCCTGTGATTCTTTTTTTTTTTATTACATATTTTCCTCAATTACATTTACAATGCTATCCCAAAAGTACCCCATACCGCCCCCCACTTCCCTACCCTCCCATTCCCATTCTTTTGGCCCTGGCATTCCCCTATATTGGGGCATATAAAGTTTGCAAGTCCAATGGGCCTCTCTTTCCAGTGATGGCCGACTAGGCCATCTTTCCGTACATATGCAGCTAGAGACAAGAGCTCCTGGGTACTGGTTAGTTCATCATGTTGTTCTAAATATAGGGTTGCAGATCCCTTTAGCTCCTTGGGTACTTTCTCTAGCTTCTCCATTGGGAGCCCTGTGATCCATCCAATAGCTGACTGTGAGCATCCACTCCTGTGTTTGCTAGGCCCCTGCATAGTCTCACAAGAGACAGCTATCTTTGGGTCCTTTCAGCAAAATCTTGCTAGTGTATGCAATGGTGTCAGCGTTTAGAAGCTGATTATGGGATGGATCCCTGGATACGGCAGTCTCTAGATGGTCCATCCTTTCATCACAGCTCCGAACTTTGTCTCTGTAACTCCTTCCCTGGGTGTTTTGTTCCCAAATCTAAGAAGGGGCACAGTGTCCACATTTTGGTCTTCATTCTTCTTGAGTTTCATGCGTTTATCAAATTGTATCTTATATCTTGGGTATCCTAAGTTTTGGGCTAATATCCACTTATCAGTGAATACATATTGTGTGAGTTCCTTTGTGATTGTGTTACCTCACTCAAGATGATGCCCTCCAGGTCCATCCATTTGGCTAGGAATTTCATAAATTCATTCTTTTTAATAGCTGAGTAGTACTCCATGGTGTAAATGTACCATAATTTCTGTATCCATTCCTCTGTTGAGGGACATCTGGGTTCTTTCCAGCTTCTGGCTATTATAAATAGGGCTGCTATGAACATAGTGGAGCATGTGTCCTTCTTACCGGTTGGGACATCTTCTGGATATATGCCCAGAAGAGGTATTGCTGGATCCTCCGGTAGTGCTATGTCCAATTTTCTGAGGAACCACCAGACTGATTTCCAGAGTGGTTGTACAAGCTTGCAATCCCACCAACAATGGAGAAGTGTTCCTCTTTCTCCACATCCTCGCCAGCATCTGCTGTCACCTGAATTTTTGATCTTAGCCATTCTGACTGGTGTGAGGTGGAATCTCAGGGTTGTTTTGATTTGCATTTCCCTGATGATTAAGGATGTTGGACATTTTTTCAGGTGCTTCTCTGCCATTCGGTATTCCTCAGGTGAGAATTCTTTGTTCAGTTCTGAGCCCCATTTTTTAATGGGGTTATTTGACTTTCTGGAGTCCACCTTCTTGAGTTCTTTATATATATTGGATATTAGTCCCTTATCTGATTTAGGATAGGTGAAGATCCTTTCCCAATCTGTTGGTGGTTTTTTTGTCTTATTGATGGTGTCTTTAGCCTTGCAGAAGCTTTGTAGTTTCATGAGGTCCCATTTGTCAATTCTCGATCTTACAGCACAAGCCATTACTGTTCTATTCAGGAATTTTTCCCCTGTGCCCATATCTTCAAGGCTTTTCCCCACTTTCTCCTCTATAAGTTTCAGTGTCTCTGGTTTTATGTGAAGTTCCTTGATCCACTTAGACTTGACCTTAGTACAAGGAGATAGGAATGGATCGATTAGCATTCTTCTACATGTTAACAACCAGTTGTGCCAGCACCATTTGTTGAAAATGCTGTCTTTCTTCCACTGGATGGTTTTAGCTCCCTTGTCGAAGATCAAGTGACCGTAGGTGTGTGGGTTCATTTCTGGGTCTTCAATTCTATTCCATTGGTCTATTTGTCTGTCACTATACCAGTACCATGCAGTTTTTATCACAATTGCTCTGTAGTAGAGCTTTAGGTCCGGCATGGTGATTCCACCAGAGGTTCTTTTATCCTTGAGAAGAGTTTTTGCTATCCTAGGTTTTTTGTTATTCCAGATGAATTTGCAGATTGCACTTTCTAATTCGTTGAAGAATTGATTTGGAATTTTGATGGGGATTGCATTGAATCTGTAGATTGCTTTTGGCAAGATAGCCATTTTTACAATGTTGATCCTGCCAATCCATGAGCATGGGAGATCTTTCCATCTTCTGACATCTTCTAGAATTTCTTTCTTCAGAGACTTGAAGTTTTTATTATACAGATCTTTCACTTCCTTAGTTAGAGTCACGCCAAGATATTTTATATTATTTGTGACTATTGAGAAGGGTGTTGTTTCCCTAATTTCTTTCTCAGCCTGTTTATTCTTTGTGTAGAGAAAGGCCATTGATTTGTTTGAGTTAATTTTATATCCAGCTACTTCACCGAAGCTGTTTATCAGGCTTAGGAGTTCTCTGGTGGAATTTTTAGGGTCACTTATATATACTATCATATCATCTGCAAAAAGTGATATTTTGACTTCATCTTTTCCAATTTGTATCCTTAATGCAGATAGTACTAAATGTATCATTGGTTATATGCAATGAAATTTAAAAAATAAATCTAATTGGAGAAGTAATTACAAAATATTTTCTTAACTAAATGTAATGGAGCTGTTTTTAATTTTAGCTGATATGTTTACTATTAGTACATGCAAAACTAAGTAATTTTACTTTAATCTCAGTTCATGCAATCTTGCAAAAACAGATGCATTCCTCTAGAAAACTGTTCATTTATGTTTTAGATTTCATGATTTTTTTTCTTGTAGCCATTTATATATACTGAATAATTTTATAGTTTTTCTTACTTTCAGTTTTTTATACACTTTATTTTCCTTGCTTCATCCAAATATCTGGGAGTTCTAGTATAGTGCTAAATAAGAGTAAAGATATAATTTTTAGGATGCTGGATATTTAATGTGTCACCATTAGATATGCCAACTATAAGCTTTTGTGTGTGTTCCAGAGGAGAATCCAGGAAAGGGGACAACAATTAGAATGGCAATAATTGAAATATCCAATAAAAAAAGAAATGTCACTTATAACCTGTCTATTATTAAAACCACTTTCCCTTATTTTGTATATGAATCTCCAGTAGATGTTCCAAATGTACAATATTCTTCTAGATTATCATGTATTCATCTTGAAAAACACATCATTACACTTAGTAAAGCATTGTGTATTATGCCATTATTAATGGTCAAATCTCTCAACATGTACCTCATCAGATAAGGTATAATTAATAAAGAGATACTAAACCAGAAATTTCTAACACAAATCACTTAACATATAAATACTTCATATGAGAAAAGCAGATTTAAACAAAACATGGAATGGAAATCACATAAAAATATGAGACCCACAGGAGTCAAGGACGTAGATTTGGGAGTATCATTAGAAACAAAGAAGATTATTATAGTTCCTGTGCTGACCACATGGGTTCTTCAGGTTCAGAGGTTGGTGTAAGTTGGAGGTGTCAATGGTCGAGTTGTCATCAGAACTTTATTCATTACTCTTGGACCATCTTGGAAGTGCTATATGTATGTATGTTCTAGACATAGAAGAAACAGCTGCTATCAAGCAGCTACTATTTGTTGATGCTAAAATGATCCTGCAATAGGAGACAGAAAGAGATGCCTTTATCCTCTCTTCTAACCTAACAGTATCACATCATTGAATTCTAAATAGTAAGACACTTTTAATAGGATGAGGTTGCAGATTCCCATCCCCATTATCCAAGAGGATATTATAAAACCTATTTTACATATAAGGAGATGATCATGTGATTTTTTTTCTTTGAGTTTGCTTATACAGTGGATTGATGACCTTAATGGATTTTTGTATATTCAACCAAAATTTAATCCCTGGGATGACACCTATTTGATCATGGTGAATGATTTTGATGTGTTCTTTGATTTGGTTTGCAAGAATTTTATTGAATATTTTTGCATCGATATTCATAAATGAGATTGGTCTAAAGTTCTCTTTTTTGGTTGGTTCTTCCTATGTTCAGATACCTAAACAATACACAGGTCTGTGTTCATTCAAAGATAATGCACCTTACCCTCAAAAGATTGGAGGAGCCATGGAGTGTAGAGGTCAGGTGGGGTAGGGGTGTGGACATCCACATGGAGACAAGAGATGGGGAGGAAGTATGGAATATGGAACAATCAGAGTGTAGAGCGGGATAAAATATGGAGTGTAAAAAAATGAATTAATTAAAAAATAAAATCCTGTTCTAACACAGGAACACACTATCCTCAAGAGTTTCCTCCACGTAAGATGAACCTTTCCTTCTAGGTTTATCTGCTGCTCAAGCAGCAACACTTGTTTTCTACTAGATTTATCTCTGTCACCAGAACATATTGAAATTTTTCATTATGATCAACACATCAAGATCCTTTTGCAGTCCTGGAGTACAGTTCTGTCCCTCCTCTATCATTGGGATTTGCATCTATAAATCCTTAGTTTCTCATCCTAATTTAATTTTAAAGTTTTCTCTTTATGCTAAATGTTTGCTTTTTGCATAAGTCTTAGAATCCAGTCCATGGGATCTTTATGTGAAGAGCTAATGGAGTGTGTTTCCATTTGCATTTGTATCTCTCTCAAAATCACAACAGTCTGCCTGTTCTTCAAATAATTATTGTTGTGCTAATTGTCTCACCCACAAGGTCCCCCAGTTTAGAAATGATGCTGCACCATTGTCTGCATGTCCCAGATGTTAAGTGCTCATTAATTGATAGAATTTCCAAAATGGATATATACAAAGATAGAAAAGCAACACAGGTCTTATGAATATATGAATTTTAATTTCAGGGAGACAAAGAGATGTGCTTTTTCAGAATATACATTTCTACGCTTCTGTAATTTCTGCTTTGCTGTTCAATGATGATTAATCTTTAACTAATTATAAGTATCTAACTTTCAACAGTTCCTGGAATGTCTCTTTTCAGTTGATGTTGGAAAATCACAAGGGATTTCTTTCATTATGATTTTTATGATCATAATTGTATGTAAGCCAAGTACTCTGAAAGCTGTTTCCCTACCTACATGAGATCCCACTATCTGCTCTTGGGCATCTATCCTGATTCTAGAGAAAAGGGACATTCTGTCTGCTGTCATTTTTTTATAGCATAGCATAACAGAATGTCTATGGAATTAAATATACATTTATTGTTTTCTTCTACTTTCTTGGGGTCAGGGGCCCCAGAAAAGGGGCATATTTAAATTACCTATCAGTTCTGGATTTGAAATATGGGAATGAATACTTGATGCATAATGCCACGAATAACCCCAATTTCTCTTTGATCATCAGGAAAACAATATTCTCTTGTGATACTACAGATGTGCAATTAGGTAATTCACTTACACTCAGCCCTCATTTTGAAGCTAATCCTTAAATGATTGTGCATGTGCTAGTAGAAGACACCAAATTATATAAGTTCATATAGTAAAAATCATTAAATACATGTTTTTTAAATTAAGGATTTATTGTCAGTATTCCACAAAGCTTTAATTCTGTATCTATATCTATAGCTACTTATAGTATTTTCTCCTAATACACAAAGGCTCATCCCTAATAGCTAAGAATAATGAACACTTCATGAGGTATATCGTAGCCATTTTAATTTCTTTTTTGGAGAACTCTCTAGTTAGATTCCCTAGAGCATTTTTTAATTGAGCCATTTGTTTTTTTGACTATATGTCCTTTGAGTTTGATATTAATTTTGAAATTTATTAATTAACAAATTATTGATGTAATTCCTCTGATGCCAGATATAGAGCAGGCAGAGTCTTTTCTTTTGTGTGGGTTCTCCTTCAATGAGTTCTTTCCTTTGCCCTGAATAAGCCTTTCAGTTTTATGAAGTCCCATTTGGCAATTGATGGCCTTAGTGCCTATGCAAATGAAGTCCTATTCAGAAAGTCCTTTCCTCCATGCACATTTTGTAGGGTAGAGCAGATGTCGTGTTCTGGCAGTTTTAGCATTTCAGGTGCAGGTTGACAGATATGGGTCTAATTTCATTTAGAATGGATAAATTCAACAAAGTGACTGACAACAAATACTGGCCAGGTTTTAGAGAAAGGGGAATCTTTGTTCACTTTTTGTCGGAAAGAAAACTTGTAAACTATCATGGGAATCAGTATGGAGAATCTTCAGAAAACTAAAAATAACTCTACCATATGACTCAACTATAGCATTCCTTGGCATATGCCCAAAGAATTTGACATTCTGCTCCGCAGATACTTCCTTGGCAATGCTCATTGTGCCCTATTCACAAGAAGTAGGAAACAGAAAGAAAACAAATGATCTTTAACAAATGAATGGATGATGGGAACTTGCGCATGCATGGTGGACCACAGAGTGCCAACTAGATAAACTGAAGGAGAATAATTCAATTGAGTAAGAAGGAAAGCCTAATGCTCTAAGATGAAGAGAATTATATTTATCTTATAATTACTAAAAATATATAGAATACATATATTGGCTAATACATGTTATCAACACATGTGTCAATATGTTTATGTACCTATAGACATATATTAAATAACATTATGTTAATTGGGCTGACAATGTTCCCTACAAGAACTATACATTAGCAAATCCCCCAGTATTAGGTACAAGAATCCTTTTGAGAGATGGGTCAGGATAGGTCAAGTGATCCACAGAACAATATAGACTATTACTGTTGCCCTTGGTTACCTCTCAAAGGTTGAAGTTAATCTCTTATTTCTGAAGTCACTATACACTTAGGATCAAGGTTTGGATGATTCTTGCTGGATCCATTCTAAAAGCCTTGCTCCAGCTTACATAGTGCCAAACATTACTATGGATGCTTCTAAGAGAGGGAAACAATTAATAGTCTTTCTTAGCTGCAAACCTGTGAATCACAGCAATGTCCAGCAGGGCAAGATATACCTGTAAGGGTGAAATAAGTGGTATTTCAAAGATGACAACCAACAAGGAATAAGAATTAAGGCCCTTTCAACAGGATGGAAATCCTGTCTGGTACTATAAATCTGGCCAACTTATAGGAACTAGTAAGGTTATAAATTTTAGAGGAGAATCTGCTACCATTATTTTGAGAGATGAGCACCATCCCTAAATATAATCTAAATTGTAACTATATGCCAATAGATAAGTGATGCTATCATCAGTCACCAAAGAGATTTCTCTTAACAGCAAATGAAAAATATCCCAGAAACTGCAGCTAGACACAACTGAAAGTTCAACAGGCTACGAGGAGCTCAGCCCCAGTGGAACATCTGTAACACAGCTTCTTCATCTGTGGCTCAGAGAACATGAGGGAGAGTGGGTAGAAGACTTGAAGTGCCAGATTAGCATGAAGTCAGCTGTGGGGCTGTCTTCTAGAAATGGCTTCATAAGCAAAACTCAAAAAATAACAATACTAATGGTGTCCCACTCCTAGAAAGAGAATTATAGGCAACTGATAACTTCAGAAAGTAGAAGAATTAGCCTCTTTCAGGGATGAACCTCTCAGCTGGTTATACAATAGAAGTGGTCAGCCTGAAATCCTATATAAGCCACCAACAAAAATGTACTTAGTTGGTTGTATTTATATATTTACACACACACATATATGTATATGTATATATAAAGACACATATAAAACAGAAATCAAAGTAAAAGAGGCTATCATTTTTAGAATGGGAGGGGCATGGACTGTATTAGAGGAAAGGGATATTGGAGGGACTGAAACAAAGAAAGGGGAAATTACGTAATTATATTTTAGATAAAAATGCATTAATATTATGCAAAATTATTATACAGTGGGTGATATGTTTCAGAATTAATACTCACATAAACATGAAAGACAGTTAAAGTCAGTAGTTACAATAAAGAATGTCCTTTGCAATCGATTCCTTAATGTGTTTCAAAACTCCATGTGGTATATTGATTTGTATTTGACATTTTTTGCAGCTGCTTGGACTCAGTATGTTTTTACCACTGACTGCAATAAACAGGCACAAGCCCACATAACTAAATGTTTTTTTCAGTTCTTATTTTACCTAGAGCTTAATGTTGTATCTTGATGTTTGTGGTTCTAAAGTGCATTAGCGACACAGAGATAAGCCTTAGATCCAATTTCAGTGCCACTGGGCAGGAAAACATTAAAGTGCCTGCTTCTTCTTCAGTATAGCAGCTGACTATGAGTGGTAGGTGCCTGTTGCAACTTTTTGTATGCTCTAATGAACCTGAAAATGGCATCTCAGTTTAAAGTACCTTTGGACGACTGACAACCAAAGATCTGGCTGGCTTTAAAGGGACTTAGTAGTAATGAAGACAGTGTTTATTGTAAAAATATATAATATTGGTGAGTCTCACAGCAAGCTATGTATAGAGAAGAAAATCAAAATTTGTTTTACAAGGGCAGAACAGCAAACTAGAAGTTTTGAACAAGTCAAAACTGTCTCAACTAGTCCCAGGCACAGACCTCAGAAACCAGAAGGTCTATTAAGTGCTTTAAAAAGTATTCTGTAGATAATTTTTAATGAAAATGTTTGTATGAAACTATTCTAATGATCTCATCACTTTTATTAAAACTCATCATATAAAAGCTTCCATTAAAAGCTGTTGAGGTTTGGTCTTTTGCTAGGTACTGTAATTAAATACTGGCTCCCAAGGCCTGATTACTCCCGAAGACAAGCAAATCTGCACATAGACACTATGTGACCTTGCCTCCCAAAGTTATCTCTGCTTGGTGAGGAAAGATGCCTATAGCCTATAACTGGGCAGAACTGAGATGGGCAGGGCTTAGGGTTCCCGACTTGAGGTCTAAGAACTGTGAGGAGAGGGAGAAGGGAGAAGGAAGATGCCCTAGGTTAGGTGAATCAAAAGCATGGCCAAGACAGCTGGCCAACTGAAGTCATGAAGAGCATTCCAGATAGAATATGGCAAATTATAATTTGTGCTTATTAATGGGGAAACAGATTCTAATAGCTTAGAGGGTAGATTTGTACCCAGGTCTAGTTCTGATTGAGGTTTATTACAGTAACAAAAGTTGAGTGTCTTTTATATGGGAACTATGTGATCAAAGGCAGGGTAGAAACTCCCAATTGAGACTAAATAATTTCTACAACAAAAAGCTGTTTCAAGAGACCTAAATTTACACAGAAAAGAACATTTCCTGAATATTTTTGTTGTCCTTGTTCTCTCTCTCTCTCTCTCTCTCTCTCTCTCTCTCTCTCTCTCTTGTCATTGCCAATAAGCTAAAAGCCAATGCTATTAACACAAACAAAGACACAACGACACAACAATGGGTTTATTATTATTAATTTCCAGAGGAAATTCATTCTCTGTTGGTATGACTGTGTCACCAGACTGGGAGTAGGTTAATGTAGCTAACCAATCACTAAAAATGCAGTCCTGTAATAAGGAAGATGCTCTGAGGTAAGTCTACACATTTCTTTGGTGACTAAGGAGTATCATGAAGTCAAAATGTTTGAGGAATAATTCATGGAGGGTACTCATACTTTCAAGGTAGCCAAGGAAGTGTTGTGGAAGAAGCAGAAAAGGAGATGTCAGCTTTATGAGAATGTTTGGATATCAAGAAACTAGAAAGTGAGAGAAGGAGAGGTTTAAAGGATATTCAGGCAGAAACTCCAGATAGCCTGACAATATAAGAAAACACCAGGTGGTTTTAACTGTTAGACAATTTGTTTTGGAGACAATTTGTTGCATGCTTAGGATTAAAGAGCAAAATGCAAGTAATAAATAGGGAGGAATAAATAAACCTACCAGACACAAGTGTAAATTTTTAAATAAAAGGCAATTAGGAGAGGTGGAGACAGTAACAAGCATGACTTGTTTCATTTTCTCCTTAGGGAAAGCAAGCTTCATAGAGTTCACTGTTAGTGTCAGGTGAGGTCACCACAGAGGAAGAGAGTACAAATGTAGAGAAAATTCATGGAGCACACCTGTGAGAAACAGACTGAATTGGATGGAGACCATCCATGAAAGCATCCAGTCTAAATGGAGAAGTCTCATCACAGGGATAGAATGAAGAAGTGGATGGTGATCAGGACTGGCTGTGGGAGCTTATGGAAGGCATGGCAGAAAGAAGCAGAAAAGTATCACTAGAGTTAATTTCACAATCCTTCCTCCGACATTATAGGCCTTCCTTAAATGTGATTTCCCTACAGTGATGTCATTATGCTCCTAAGGGGAAATTGAAAAGTAGGAAAAGAACCAGCCATGGAAGAGACCATCATTGAGGATTGTGCATGTGTACATGGAAGGCCATTTTGACTGCTCAGCATTGTCTCTGCCTTCTTTTAGCATGAAACTAGACTCTGATTTGAGAGTCATCCCCTTCTTCCCACATCATCCTGGTGATTATTTTACTTTAATTTCTAATCCAGTAAAACTCTTCTTTCCAAGCTTGTTAATACTTTGAGAAGCTTTATATAAGAATACAGAGTGGTATTCCATATATAGAAGTTCACTTTATTCATTATTTCTGAGAATATTGATTCAAATTTCTAGACACAGTTAAGTGTATTTCTAGCACTGGGCTTGGATGTCTGTCTGGTCTTATTATTAACATAACTTATTATAAGTTTTTGTATGTGCTTTCTTCACTGGATTTTAAGTTTTTCAAATCCAAAATATGTCTTAAAATATTTATATTCTGTATGTTTAAACTCTTTATTACTGAGAATCTCTGAAGATTTTTTTATTCTTCTATACCTTTTTAAAACCACTCTTTTGTGTGAAGGGTCTCAGAATGCAATTCAGGCATGCCTGGGACTCACAACATATATGACTTATATTCTACTTTTCAATGATATATATGTATGTTGGTGTCTTAGTTAGGAATTTACTGCTGTAGACAGATACCATGACAAAGGCCACTCATATAAGGACAACATTTGATTGATGCTGGCTTACAGGTTTATCATCAAGGCAGGAACATGGTAGCATTCATGCAGGCATGGTTCAGGAGGAGCTGAGAGTTCTACATCGTCACCTGAAGGCTGCTAGCAGAATACTTGTTCCCAGACAGCTAGCATAGGTTTCTTAAAGCCCATACCCATAGTGACACACTCCAACAAGGCCACACCTACTCCAACAGAGCCACACCTTCTAACAGTGCCACTCCCTGGGCTTAGCATATGCAAACCATCACAACTGGTAAATGCATATAAGTATCAGTGTTACGGTGGTTAGAAGTTTTATATGCACTCAAATAGGCCTATTTGAGTTGTAGCTGACAGTAAGCTGTCCAACCTGGTTACTATAAATTGAAGTTTATAGTACCAATCCATCTCTTAAGCTAAACAGTGTGTTTAATTCTATATTGATCAAGCAAAGGAATAATAAACATCTAGTTTTTACTGTGTGTAATGTGTCTTAATAAGACTGGTATTTCTATATGTTCTAAAGAGTTTCTGTATTATCATCACTATACTGACTTTTGATGATTAAATATTTAGGGTCTGTGAATTGATAAGAAACTCCAGGTAGTAATATCATACCATTAATCTTCATAGTAAAAAAAAAAAAATCTTCCCTTTCCTGTATTTGAGTCTATCAAAATGAAATACCCAGATTCTGAAAAAAAAAAAAAAAAACCAAACCAAACCAAACCAAACCAAACCATAATGTGTCTGGAGCTTGTGCCTCACCAGCAAGAACACACTCAGACAACCGGATTCTTCTGCAGCAAGCTTTATTGCTTCATCAGGAGGAAGACCTCGAACCCGGAAAATGGTGCTGTTTATATACACCTTAACGTGGTGTGTCAGCATCTGATTTGTTGTCCGCCCATCGCCTCATTGCTACGCCCCGGGATGAGCAGTGACTTGGCACGAATTCACTCTTGCATCTGCACACATTACTTGTTTACCAGTTAGGCACAGGGGAAGCCAGCGCCATCTTGTAATGGCGATTACTCACGGCTCTCCACAATAATGGAACAAAAAAACATGTAAGGAGTAGCAGAGAATATATAATTGTCAAGAATATTTTAGCACAACCAACATCCATGAATTTTTAGATAAATTTAACCTTATTTAAAGTCATAAAGAAAGATTTCAATACATAGGAAGGCTATTTATACATTTAAGGATATTACAAAACAATATTTAAAATGACCAAAGAGGTCTTAAATTTGAAAGAAAGCAAGGAAAGTATGTATAGAGAGTTTGGAGAAATAAAAGGAATATGGAAAATAATGTAATCTGAAAAAATATTTTAAAAAAATAGGGTGGATAAAAATAGAGGAAATACCTTGTGTTAACTTATGACTTCTCGGGCATCTGTGTACATAAACATGAAAATGTTCATATGCTTAGAGCTCAAACATCCACTCCCCGCAACAAAAAAAAAAAAAAAAAAAAAAAAAAATTGAAGTACCTTTTTGAGGTTTTTGAGGTAAAGTTTTTTTTTTTTTTTAAATTGGCTATTTTGTGTGTGTGTTTTTTTTTTTTTACATTTCAAATGTTATCCCCATTCTTGGTTTCCTCTCCAAGAACGCTACACCCCACCCCACCCTACCACCCCCACCTCCACAAGTGTGCTCCCCCTCCCACACAACGAGTCCCACCCCACCACCCAGGCATTCCCTTAAGCTGGGGCATCAAGCCTTCACAGGACCAAGGAACTCCCTTCCCTTTGATGCCAAACAAGGCCATCCTCTGCTACATATGCAGCTGGAACCATGGGTTATAGCCTTGCTCAGCCCTGAAGCAGGCTGATCCAGACTTTGACCTTGTTGCCATTAAGAAGGAGGTTACCTAGGATAGAGCCTTCTGACCTAGATGGCTCTTTTGTTCTGTCACCTGGCACTGCTCTCTCCAAGACTGCTACCTGCTGAGAAGCCCCTGTGATATTCCAGAAGAACATCCTATCCTGCAAGTCACCTACAGGCTGGCTCCAGACACCAAGAATTGACTGGCGAGGGATGGGCCTTCCCCCTTATAAGCACACTCTCTTAGTAAACTGGTGAACCTTGAGCAGACTAACATGTCTTGGTTCCATTATTTCTCGACCCACCTAGGTTCCCTCTTCTCTTTCAGCTCCAGGTTGCCTCCCAGGCTCAAACCCGCACATGAGACCCACAGTCCGGCCCCAACAATGGGCCCCTCCATGTGTAATCTTTGGTTGGTGGTTTAGTCCCTGGGATCTCTGGGGTGTCTGGTGGGTCTTACTATGTTGTCCTAGATGGTCCAGAGCTCACACAATCTTCTGGCCTCTATTTCTGTCTCCCTTGTGCTTGGATTAAAGGCAAATGCCATTTATGCCCAGCGTATTCAATGTTTCAAATGCTATGTTTCTACAAAAACTAAAAACACCGATAAATCCTATTGTAGTTTTTGTATATGCATTCACATTAGAAGATAAGATTCTGTTTTAAAAAAATAGGCCATGGGAAATTAATTCATTGATATTAACATTAACATTTTGTTATTCTGAATTTAAATATCATGTCTGAAATAAGACTTTTTTTTAAATACAACAAATTTGTTGCTATGCTATGGATAGAGATTCCAACATACCATATAAATGAGACAGTATTTTTTTTAATGAAGATTTATTAGCACTTGTTCAATCTCAAATTGCAGGTCAACTGACCTAACTAGGATATTGGCAACAGGAATGATTATAAATAGAACTAGTTGTGTCCTAAATAACATCACAGATTTTCACATTAGTCTACCATAGTGCTCTGTGTATTGAAAAGAAACTTATTCTTACACTTCACAAGGACAAGTCCTCACAGGAGAATTTATTCTCCCTAAAAATGGTTGCCATGATGTTTTATGCAGAATTTTATATTATGTTCCAGCTAGTAGAAACTGGTAGAATAATCTGAACAGAAAACAGATGCTTTTAAAGAAAAGTAGTTCAAAATAGCATTACTTGTGACATATGTATAAATTTCATGCAGAATGATTATACACATCAAAAATGTTATATGTAATGACAAACAAACAGACATCTTTGGAGTTTATCTGTACTTCATAAAAAGTACCCATATGGTCTTTAAATCATAATACATTAAATGCTAATGACTAATACCAAAGAGTAACAACTTTAAAAACTTAATTTTCTTAGTGTGTTTTGGGAAATTACAAAAGGAATCACTTGTAACCAGAAGATCATACAGAAAATGTTAAAACCTCACTGAATAAGAATGATGAACATGACTGAAAGAAATTGCAAGTAATATGGCTACAAATTAATAAGGTATACTAAGAAAGTCTGTATGTCAAATAAAAAAGTTTCAAAATTCATCAAATTATTACATACAACTCAAACCTTTCTAACATCTAATATTAGACTCTTTCAAGTATTTATTTTGTAGTAATGATGATTGTTTCTTTTGTGTTTATTATTTCATTCAAAAATTTTAATTCAATAAAATATATGTTGAAATTTACAGAAAAGTGAATCAGAAGAGGTAGTCCCATTATGTGACTACTGTGTTCTACCATATTTTCTAGTTAATACAACCTAATAGTTAAACAAAAACTTCAGTTAGAAAGAGCAACATATGTAATTAAGATTTAATTTTGCTAAATTCAGTTGAGTCTGCATCCTGAATGTCTTCAGTAGTTATTCCTTTGACTAATTGCCAGGAACAGATTGCCTACTGGACTTGAACAGAAGTCTGCACCACATCCACAGAGAAAGGAGGAGGAAGAACAAAAGAATGATTGCTCTCTCCTCTAGACTGGCATAGTGGCAATGGTGAGTATGCTAAAACCATCAAGAGAAGAGTGAGAACAATGCAACTATTGCCTCATAGATTTTCTGAGACTCAGTCTATAGACCAGCCCCAAAACTATATATTGCAGGGCTCAAGTCTGTCTGAAAACTAATTTTTGAATATTCATCTTTAGTGCTTCGTGGTGGGATTTCTCATGGAGTACATGAAAAATTTAAGCTGGGGTTGTCTTTCAAGAACAATAACAAAATTGCAGTCATCATCATGTTTCAAAAACAGATGAGCACTTTCAATAAGAGTGTATCATAATTTTAACAACCAAAAACATGAAAATATCTACTATGAGTATGAAATTCTCAAATTCAAGGGTAATATTTAAAAATTATATACTAAAATGATGAGTTAAAGACTACTGTAAAGGGTTGAGATCTGAAGCCAATAAGATACACATAATTTAGATGTGAATAAATAGAAACACAAAGCAGAACCAAACAGCAATATGTTAAGTGAATAACGTCACAATACCTTACAACATTTTTCTTAGTTTTCTCTACCAGTGACTATCTAAAACAAAACTTTGAATTTTATGGGGAAAATAAATAAGACTAATAGTACATACTCTTAAGAAATTAAACATTTTAGCAAAATATATATCACATTGACTATTTATTGAATATTTGATATATGAGACACTACTAAAAATATTCTCAATTCTAACCATAATATTTAAAATAATTATATATTAAAATAATGATTTATTGAATGATATATGTGGTGTATATTATTTTCTCCAGTTAATTTTGTAGACTTCTATGCAAATTCTACAGTATTTTTATTATCTCTTTAATATTTTCAGTGGATTTTCATCTTTACTTCTGACAAATTCTTTTTTATTTTTTTTTAATTTTTAATATTTTTTATTATGTATTTTCCTCAATTACATTTCCAATGCTATCCCAAAAGTCCCCCATACCCTCCCCACTTCCCTACCCACCCATTCCCATTCTTTTGGCCCTGGCATTCCCCTATATTGGGGCATATAAAGTTTGCAAGTCCAATGGGCCTCTCTTTCCAGTGATGGCCGACTAGGCCATCTTTCGATACATATGCAGCTAGAGACAAGAGCTCCTGGGTACTGGTTAGTTCATCATGTTGTTCCAACTATAGGGTTGCAGATTCCTTTAGCTCCTTGGGTATTTTCTCTAGCTTCTCCATTGGGAGCCCTGTGATCCATCCAATAGCTGACTGTGAGCATCCACTTCTGTGTTTGCTAGGCCCCGGCATAGTCTCACAAGAGGCAGCTATATCAGGGTCCTTTCAGCAAAATCTTGCTAGTGTATGCAATGGTGTCAGCGTTTGGAAGCTGATTATGGGACAAATTCTTTTTTAGTTCTTATATTCATTATACAAATGATAGTCTTCACTGTGACACTTACTGGGATAGTCTGAGAGAGAATGGGTCCCATGGACTCTTATATTTGAATACTTGGTACCTAGTTGTTAGAATTTTTAAAGAAAGACAAGGAAGTTTGGGCTTGTTGGTTGAGATATGTCTTTGCGAGTGGACTTTGAGGTTTCAAGAGAATAGTGCCATTTCCAATTAGCTGTCTATGAATTGTAATTGTGTCTCAAGATGTGAGCACTCAGCTACTACTCCAGTTCCATGGTTGCCTGTCCCCTGCCATGCTGAAATCATGGGGCCTAAATATACTTTATTTTATAAGTTGCCTTGTTATAGTAATAGAAAATTAGTAAGATATTTTCATAGATGTGTGACATATAATCCATTGCTGTTCATATTCTTATCTCTGTCATATGATTGGTTCCTACTCTGTTCCTGTTTTTTTTCATTCTTTCCAAGTTGTCCTCCTTCTAGTTTTAGGTATTACCTTTTTAACTTTAATATAGGTTCTGTGTATGAGACATAAGTGATATTTGACTTCCTGAATGTGGTTTAGTTCACTTAGCATGATTGTCTCCAGTTCTATCTATTTTCCAGCAAATGATACAACTTCATCTTTCTTTTCACTGAAAAATCCAATTCCCTATTTATACTTTTATTTGAAACTCTCTATCTTTCCATGAACATCCATACTGACTATATACTTTGAAAGTTATATATAGTACTGAAATAAACACAAATTCTCAGGTCTCTCTGTTGAATATCAATTTAGACTCCTGTGTGTATAAACTCCTATACAGACATAGCAATGAGAAATTTCGGTTATATGATAGTTATATTTTTAGTTTTTGGAGGGATTTCTGTATTAATTTCTATGTATTACTTTAAATTCTCATCAGCAGCACATAAGATTTCTTCTCCCCATAAGCTTACCAAAACTTGTTCTTTTTAATTGAAAATAATCTATACAATATACTTGATATTTTATTTCCTCTTGTCCAGATCCTTCTAGATCCATTCTGGTTTCTTGTCCACACAATGCCATATCTTTCTCTCTCTTGTTTTTGTTTGTTTGTTTTATGTTGTTACTTATTTTCTTAGTGACTTTCTCTTGGTTGGATGAGGTCAAATCTCAGTATGAATTGGTTTGTGTTTCTCTGGTACCTAAGAGATCTGAAGCAATATTTTAGGGCTGAAAAGATAGATGAGGAGGTGGAAGTTCAACAAATGAAATCTTGATAAATTCTGTTTCCTTATGTATCATTGAAAGAAATAAATTGGCCTGAGCCAGGCTGACACCATAACAGGCTGAAAACTAGCAGCTTAGACCAGACCTGAATTTCTACTTCCCAGAACTGAGCAAGTCAGTTACTGGAACAACTGTAGGCTTATGTAAAAGGGACCCCTTCGCAGCATGTGAAAGGACAGTTTGCCAAGCTAGTGGTCAAGAGCTACCACTCCTTTGCATGAAGCAAGAATAGTTAGTAAAGTATGCTTGAAGGAAGACTCTAACCAACCATAGCATCATACAAACAACCAGCAACAGAACCTACCAACCAAGATATAGATCACCTACACCTCTCTAATGTTCCTCTCTTTGTCAACTGAATCTGCAAATTCAGTGTTCTTCCATCCCTATGGAAATGGGCTCCTGCATGCAGGAATAAAGTTCTTTCCTTTTGCATACCATTGGAGTCTAGGATTTCATTCTTCAGTGATTTACAGACCCTAAGACAGTTAAATATAACATATATAATGAAACTCTAAATTTAACATTTTATGTTTAAAAATGTAATATGATTTAATAAAATTATCCCCAACACTTCAAAACTGTGAATGTACATAATAGAAACACAAGACTTTTCTGTTTTTTAGCCTTGAATTACTATGGAGAAACCATAAAATGGGTGGACCCTGCACCTACTCAGCTACTAAACAATAAAAAGATAAACAGCTCACAGATTTTCTGAAATCTCATTTCTAAGCTCCTTTCTCATTTGTTGTCCATGGACTTTATCCTATGACAAGTATCTTCTAGCTTTTAAACCAATTGCTTGTTGTGATTCAACCTTCACTGCAGTCTATGGATTGTGTGACTCATCTGATTGTTTGGTTATAGCTAAAATATACAGGCAGAATACCAAAAACATATTTAAAAACATTTTATTTATAAGAGGCATAATATCTATATCTGAAACATATTTTGGGGATACATTTTTTAAAAAATTTACATTATTTAGCAAGTGTGTGTGTGTGGCCTCATGTATGTCACAGCACAAATGTAGAGGTCGGAGGAAAACATGATCTTTCTCTTTGAATGAATCAAACTCAGATCCTTGAGTTTGATGGTTTTATGGTAAGCACCTTTACCCATGGAACCATTTATGTATAATTATGTGTGTGGATAGGTAGATAGATAGATAGATAGATAGATAGATAGATAGATAGATAGATAGATAGATAGATGGATAGATAGATGATTAATTGGAATTGTAAGGTTGTTGTAGTTTTCAAGGTTGGGAGGAAGAAATCTAAAAAGGGAAAATATGTCTGTTGTATACAACATCATGTACACTATCAAGGACTTCAGAAAAGAAAGATAAATTCTAATCTTTGTGATGAGTCATTTTCTTATTTCACTATGCATCTTTATCATGTTTCAGTTTGTTATGCTTAAACTTAAAAAGTATAAGGTCTGTTTAGGCATGTAAGATCCTAGCAACAAGGGAATTGTTTTAAGCCATTTGTTACTGTGCTTGTAAAACAAAGTACTTTATATAGAAATAGAAAAAAACAAAACTGTTCTCCTATGAATCTTTTAATTTATATTTCTGGCATTCACTCTTTACTGGATGAATTATTGTTAACATGTATTCTTTTTGCTGAAGGTTTGTTCTGAAGGTTCTGAAAAGTCTGGACTCTTTTATTAAAGTAATGAGATTATACTGCAAATTTGAGACTCAATGTAATGTAATTGCATTAAAAGTAGTAGATATGAATAATATACATAAAAGTATTTTTCCAAGTTTACATATGTGAATATCTTTTAAAAAAGCAAATAATCCTGAAGAGGTGGGGGGATGCACCTTGGCATGAATTCTTTTTTAGCCCCTTGTCCACAGTGAGTTGCTGAAATAAAGGCTAATATCAGACACTAAATATTCTATGATTTTTATAAACACATATTCTCATAATAGTTTAGGTTATTAATGTAGTCCAATAAGAGGTTGACCATGAAGATTTATTAGTTCATCTGAATGTTGTGAGAATTTTCAAAAGTTTTCACAGTTTTTACCCTTACCATTTCTATTCCACTCAGAAGTTTGTTTGTAAATGTTGTTTTTGACTTCTTAACTCATAATCGTCAATATCTGGAAATATATTGTATATGCTTAGGAAGGTAAATGGATAAACTATGCCAAAACAATTAGATTTCAAATAAGACATGATGGTAGAACATTAAACCACATAGTGTCAAGAGTAAGAAGTCAATCAGCAAAAGGCTACATACTGTATGATTCAATTCCTATGACATTCTAGAAAAGGCAAAACCATGGAAGCAATAAAAATATCAAATGTTTAAGGGTGGGGCGGGGGAAGAACTATGAGTAGGTGAATCACAGGAGATTTTTAGAACAGTAAAAGTAATTTATATGACATTGTAATTCTGGATATGAGTCATCATAATCTTGCAAAACCCATAGAACAAACACCAGAGAATGAATTTGAAGATTCACCATGGCTTCAGTTAAGAGTGCAGCTATGTTAGTCATGTTTCACCAGCAATAAAGAAGGTACCATGCTAAGGGCAATGCTAAGGACACAGGAACTTGAGAGCAGATGTGCCGAATGAACATATGAGAACTTTCTCTTCACTTTACAAACATGAAACTATTAAAAATGAAGTCTATCAAAAGTAAAAACTTCCAAGTGTTTCACTAAGTCTTTTTACATGGTGTAGTCAAAGGGAAAACTAATCTTTTCATTTTCATCTATTCATAATTAGTTCACCACAGACTCTTTCAGCCTGTGATGCCCCAGTACCACATAGCCTTTCATTGTTTCAAATTCAAGCTTCTGTTTCCGTTTTTGATTTGATTGCTATAATATAAGTACCTCATAGCTTAAGTATAGTTTCAGCAAATAACTTCAACTCACCTATTATTTCTTGTCATTCCCATTCAGTACATACCATAGTTGAAATTACTGTCTTTACAAAGAGAACTTAATTGCCAGCATTATTATTTTGTCATTCTGTGGATTACTTCACCTTGAAGGTCTACCGTAAGTTATTGTCTATTTTCTACGCATTCAATCAGATTCTATCGATGTGCCTCCCACCTCCTATCATTTCAACAAAATGACTCTCTAAAACTAACAAAGGACATAATTGATGAAAGCTAAATATTTGAATGTTTCAGTTATTCACAAATTCATCCTCCTCTGCATTCCATGATTTTACTGATTTAACAAAAATGAGTTTACTAAGGCTGACATGATGATACAGGACTCGAGTCTCAACAGTTGGAAGCGAAAAGCATGTGGGTGTCTAGTAATTCAAGATCAATCCGGTACGTGAAGTCCCAGTCCATCCTAGCCAATACAGCAAGAAACTTGTCTCAAAAGAAAAAAATCCTCTCTGAGTGTCAACCTTGCATGAAGTTAAGAAAGTATTGATAGGTTATTACTGTCATGAGAAAAAAAAAAAAAGAAGAGAAAAAGGAAAGAAATCAAATAGCCAACTTAGCCTTAACTCTAACTTTAACGAGCACCTTGAAGAACATTCAATTGTCTAAGAGAGGACAGCATACAGCAGTGCATTTCAAATTTGGATAGTAGCAGAAATTATCTCTTAGAATCTATATATTTTTTCTAGTCTAAGTCCTTCTTCCATGATATGATTGTGAAACTCTTGAAAGCACTGATTCTTCAAGTGGTCCTTGGACCCAGAAAGGCAGCCTTACCTGAGAACTAATAAAAAATCCAAGTGCTTCGTCTGCACTCCAGATCCACTAAGTAAGAAAATCTTGGTAGAGCCGAGGGTTCTCCATTTTACTGAATCTTCTACAAGTAATTTTAAAACTGCTCTAATAAGAGAATTGTTTTCCTGAAACAATTTTGAGAGCATGATATGTTCAGATATGGGAAGGGAAGGAGGCATGCCTCTTCTTGCACAAAGAAAACTATTGATGGCATACCTGACTCCTCCGCTCCCATATGAAATTGTGCTAAGAATCTGAATTCTAAGAACTTGGCAACTGATGTTTATGGTATGACCTGAAACAGAGCCTCTTGGTTGAGACAGAGACCATTCGGGCCTGTGAGTTCAGAGATGCAGAATCTTGTAGGACTTCCTTCACAGTCATGAAGAGAAATTTGAGATGAGGCTACAAAACAGAGTAAAGTGTGCCAAGCTTTTTAAGCAATATGATAATTCTGAGTATTCTGTTAAAGTTATGAATAATGCTAGCCATATATCAGTGTGTGTATATATGCATGCTGAGCAATCACTCTAGCAACTGAATTAATATAAACTGTTAGAAAAGCAATAGTGAAAGAAAAGTAACCAGAGGTTGCATTGCCCAGGAAAGCATGTTTTTTTTCTTTTATTACACTATACAATATTCTTGTATTTTATGGTGGCAGATGTGCATACGGGTACTTGGTTTTT